>NW_005187573.1:541772-593990 GCF_000239375.1 Pundamilia nyererei | reverse complement strand
AGCTGGGACCGCTGCTGGTTCTCAATGTATTCATTACGTTTTTCATACATCCTAATGAGTTATAAGAATCACAGTGTTTTCTATAGCTCAACTGTGAATGCTGGTTTTCTGATAACTACCTTCCTTCTTACATATGAATCCATCACTTTAGCCTCACCCTAGAGCCAGAAATAAAATGCAATAAGCAAAACTTTTAATAATTTCCCTTCTCTCTCCCCCTAAGGTGTTTGTCTGTGGCAGAGAAATATGTCATCGTCCCTGGAGGTGCTTAGATTATGACTCGAGAGAATTTAATTTTCTAACTGGGACTGATTTTTCATATAAGGGATATATGAGCGAGAAGCTACGTGGTGCAAACCATTTGGGTTTTACCTGTGCAAGAAAGCCCATCCGCACATAACCTTCCTTCTGACTCTGTGGTGTCAGCAGGGGGAGCACCTGACTCCAGTGTTGTAGCAGTACAGCAGCATCTCCAGACCAGAGGAATGAGTTATTTTAAGTAGACAAAGAGCACTCTATATATACTGCTATAGTCAGTTAGACAGTCGATTTTGTGACAGTTTAACTCTTCCCAGCATTCTGCTGTCAGTAATAGGAAACGAGTCAATTTCCTAAAATCCATCTTTATGTTTTTATAGTCTTACAGTGAGCGCGTTTACGTCCTAATTTGCTCCTCTTAATGTGAATGCACGATTAAACTCAATAGCCACCAAGTCACAGTGGCTCATTTCTATTCTATAGAAATTGATCCAGAAGAAAATCCAAATATGGTAAAATACTGTAAGTAGTAGATCATGTGGAATGTTTAATAACAAATGTGAGATTGAACTTTTGACAGTAACTGTCTGCCATCAGAAAGTGATTTGGGAAATTAGCGTAAAAACATGATTGAAATGTTCATCTTTGTGCACATTTTCCTTTAAATGTGGAGGAAGAGTTTCATAATGCGCAAGTTTGCTCTAATTTGCACGACAAGAAGGCGACATGCGGACTGATAAGTGGCATTCTAATAATAGTTGGACTACACGTATCGATAATGTAGCCCATTCTAATTTGCAACTCTGCCTCTAATTAGTCAGTCCCATGTGCTCGTGTAATAAACACGCTAAAAAAAAGTAGGCTTGGCTAAATTCCCAGAACTCCACTAATCTGCACATCATCTCCTTTCCTTTTCCAGACACTATTGATCAAACTCGGGCTTTTTCGTCACTATTGATAACTTTGCCTAAGCGAAATCAAGTGCAATTGTCCAGTTAATGTCGGGGACAGAGGCACGGATACATTTTGTTCTTATTCTTTTTTTTTCTTTTTCTTCTTTTTTTAAGACGTGGGCACTTTTCCAGAAAAAAAGAACAACTCTACTTTTTTTTTTTTTAATTCCTACTCCAACAAAAGACATGTTGGCAGACTTGTCAAACATACGTGCGGACTCTCGTGCTAAGTCTCTCCGTTACTTTTTTTAAAAAGTGGGACCGGTGATCGTAAACGTTGTTTAACGAGGGGGAATCCAGCCCACATATTTATTGCAGCCGCTGAAAAAAATCTCCTCAATATCCCCCAAGATGGCCGCCGATGTAGGATCGATGTTTCAATATTGGAAGAAATTTGATCTACGGCGGCTGCAGGTTAGTGCTATTCTCACCTTTCTCGCTTTATTTTTCAGCGGTATGCCTTGCTACTGTACTCCGGGGTGTGTTTGCTTGTTTTGGGCGGACGTGAAGCGAAAGGAAGCGCTGTTTGCATTGATAGTTATTAGAAATTGATCCCTCTCCTGCCTTTGTTCAGTTCAATCATTGATCAGCGGTGGAGCGACCGCGGAGCAGCACAGCCTTCTGTGCCACACCGATCTGGGATCAGCACCGCGGACAGCACTGATGTTTATGCATTAGCGTTTCTTCTTCTTCTTCTTTTTTTTTACTCATTATTGTCCGCGGCGAGCACAGCCGTACTTACATGTACGGAAACTTTTAATGCGCCTCCGAATCGCTGTCCTTGGACGTAGGCTGTAACTTTTTCTCCCAGCTTAATGTTTTATGCGGTTTGTGTCGACGGTCGTTGCGTTGCTGCTGCACCTTTCAGCAGGCGACAGTGCATTTCTTTGAATTTTACATTTTCTGCTCCGAAGGATTTGCATGTCGGGAAGTTTTTAAGTGTGACGTGGAAAGTTAATTTAGTTATTTTGCTCGGACATTTTTATTATGATAAAATATTTAATGTGCGGACTAGTGTTTGGGCTGTATTGACACAGTAGACTACTGTTAGGCTACATTCACACAGCGTTTATTCGCGGTTCACAGACGACCTTTTTCTTTTTCTTTTAATTTTTAAAAATTTTTGGACTGTCATGTCGCTGGCACCAAAATGTTTGTGATTAATAGCGAGGAGAATGTGGCAGGTGAGCGGTTTGTTTGTATCACAGCCATAACATGTAGTCCCGTTAAATAGCATGTCAGCCTCCGTAGCCTTTGGCTACAGCTTGAGCCACTCAAACTCAAAGTTGGATTTATGAAGCACGGCGCTGACGGGCTCGTAGCTCGCTCCTGGTCCTGGAAGCAAACGTTGAAATAAGGTTGAGGAAAGCTAAACGCTGTTTTCAGTGTCCACTCCGCCCCCCACCCCTGCTCCTCTCCTCTCCCCCCTCTCTCTCTCCATCCTGAAGCCGCATAGGGCTGCTCGGCCGGGGGAAGCTGTGTAATTGTATTCCCCGCTAATGTTTGTAAATCAGCCTCGGCCGGCGCAAGGGCACCGTCTCTGCCGTTTGACTGATGTTCTGTAACATGAGAGATGACAGGGGCATGGCAGTCCGGCTCTGTCGGAAAAGCCTGCCGAGGAGCAGAAATCAGATCTTAGTGGCTCTCCGGTTGGTCGAGTGTTATTCCAGCTCCCGGCCGCTGGACACCTCTCACACATCCAGGCTGGGGATCCAGAGGGGCGAGGGAGCTATTGTTGTTGGCGGCTTCATGCAGCGTCCTCCCTGCTGGCTCTCACCATGTCACCACGGCACCAGATTTATGATAGACGTATACATGCAATATATATATATTTATTATTATTAAATGCGTCTCAGTAGGCGAGGAGCTAAATGTAAAGTGCCCCTTAAGGATGCCCTCTGTCAGGAGCACTAATGTGGCGGTATATAATAAAAAATGGTAGCCCCCCATTTGGTAACTGATGATAATAAGGCTTATAATAACCAGCTGTACAAGTTAAATTCATGGTACCTGTAGAAAAGTGTTAACTCATACTTGTTAATGAGGCACCCTTTGCTATAACGTAGTAAATCCCTTTCAGGACGTTTATTATCAGCTTATTAATAAATAACACCTCTAGTAGTGAATGCCTTGAAGGTAGATGGCATTTGAACTATAAGTATGTGGTGCATATTATAAACAATAAGCCAATCAGGTGGAAACAGGTCATTGTGTGCAAAGGCAGAAATACAGGTGTGTTAGACTGCAACTAAGCTGAGATCCATATGTTGCTACCTGTCTTGTATTTTAGTACCTGTGATAGGTGCACATTCACTTTCACTCATTAGAGTGTTAAAACTCATTGCACGCATGCATGTGATGAAAGTTGTGGCCGTGTTGAAAATTAATCTTTTCTTCTTCTATTCGTTTTTTTTAACCCCGAAACCTTTAATATTTTTCCACAAATTTGATCACATTATCCTGCAGAAAGCAGCTCTGGTAATGTAAAATCATTACAGCCGTTTCGCCATCTATTCCCATATAGAACCCGAGTTTTTGCTCTAGCAGAGTACAACTGCAAGCTATTTATTTGAACAGTTCACACTGGAACATTTATTTTCTCATTACAAGTTATTATATCAGTAAACCGAGTGTGCGTTTTTTTTTTTTTCCCAGTGTTTGTGCAGTGGATTTGTGCCTCTTGAGTTGCACAGGATGAATAATTCACCTGCAGGCTGATGAAAAGAGGGCAGGGAAAGTGCGAAGTGCTGAGGTGGAGTGACCTTGGTTCCTGCTGGCTGCAGGTCACCCGGCCGTTGCTGTGGTAATCATTCACACCAGCCAGATGGCATTTCCGTGGGCGAGCATGAAAAGGACGGGTCAGGGTCTGTCCTGCCAGGTCCTGCCAGGCTCAGAAGCAACTCTGGGCCAGTGTGGTACCTGAGGAGTAAGAGAGTGTTTTTGGATGGTCTGGCGATGAGAAGCCGTGGTGAAACCAGGTGGAAATGCAGCTTGATTACAGTCACGGTTTGTTTAGTTATCACACATAATGTTACCTTTAATTGCCCTTTGAGAAGTCGGAGAAAAGGCTATCGTCAAAGCCGACTTAAAAGGCCAATTAGATTTTCCTTCAGCAAACTTGGGCTCTGTGCCTTTACTACCAGTCACTGTAATCCCTCTGTTGAGCTTCTTTTTTTTTTTTAGTAATGTCGCAACGCTGTGCTCATATGGTGAAATAATACTCTGCTTATTTGTTACCGTTTCTCAGCGTTGTTTCCAAAGTCTCTTGCATGAATCGAAGAGGCAGCGGGGTTTTAGATCAGGAACAAAAGCTTGTGATTGTACTACATTTAGCATGACTCAGTTGCTCTGGTGTCAGCTCTAATCCACACACAGAGACAACAGTATTGCCAAACAGTGAAATTGCTTTGCAGCCTGTGAGCCTGGCTGCCTCCGCTGCCAGCCTGCTCTGTGTGCTGTTTGCCAGTAGCTCCTCCACACACACACACACACACACACACACACACACACACACACACCCTGCAATCTCAAATTGGCTGTGAAAATCGGTCTCTGTCTCCCTTTCATTCATGCCTTCATATATTTGTTTGCAGATATTGTTAATGTCACATGCGTCACCATAATCTCATTGTAGTGGAGAGTAAGTCCAGAGCGCCTCAGATCTTGTTTTATTTATCATAATGGCTGTATCATTTTATTCACATACCGCGATTGATGTAAAAGGATTTGAAGCTGACCTCCACGGTGGCTGCTAAAAGTGCTCATTAGCTCATTTTTCAAGACTTGTCTTTCAAATCTTTGCAAGATTAAGTGCAAATGTAAAAGCCAGCTCACTTGTGCTCGCCTCTCATATAAACATTTCTTAACGCGGTTTTGTTATTCCCACTTCTGTGAATCGATGGGTGGGGCATGCCTGTCACGGTCCCCGGTATCCTTCAGCTTGCCCCTCTCTTCCTTTTGACAGTGACAACAAAGCAAATAAGAAAGAAGGGGAGCTTTTACACGACTATCTGGGGCAAATTGAGATGTGAAATCCAAGAGCCATAACCCCCGGTACATAAAACGGAGAGGAACATTAGAGAGCGAGAGGAGTGAAACAGACTTCAGCATTAAGCTGTTTAACCTCTCTGTGTAGCATTAGTGGTAGAGACTTCAAAGCAGATGCTTCAGCGTTGGAAGCAGAATGACAAATGGGTTTAGAGACAGCTACGGTGAGCATTCTCACAGGAAGACTAGGCCTGTCATTAATGTCAGCTTAATCACTTTGACCTTCCTTCAAGTAGATTTCCATACCTATCCAATCATTTTTGCCTTGCTTGGGCTCCTGTTTGCAGACTGTTTCTCTTTTTCTTGGTTGATAAGCCCTGGTGTGATGATGTTACTGTTTATGTAAACTTGAGATGTCCTGAAAGCTGTAAAATGAAAGGTTTGGATAATACCAGCTACAAACATAGTACCGTTCTCAAATAGCTCCTCCACGGAAATAAAGTGTTGTTGATTGTGATGTCCTTCGCAGTCTTTATAGCTTTGAGGAGAAAAATAACATCTGAAATCTATCTCTACTATTTTATGCCTCATAGTTTATCTCCGTCTTTTGGAAATCACACATTTCATCATCCGTACGAAAGCGTTTAGTAGCAATGCGGTAGCGAAGCCTCCAGCCACTACTGGCAGCACTGAGTGCGTCGCTGCTCACAGCACTTAAGCAAGAAAAGAGATACTATGAAATTAATGATTCTTGTAGTCTAAACCATTCCAGTACTGATGCTAGCATGCTGTATGTATGTTAGTAGCATCAGTTTTTTTTCAATATGCCAGAAAATATTTCATATGTGCTGTTTATGCTCCATCCATCCATCCATCCATCCATCCATCCATCCATCTATCCATCCATCCATTCGCTTCCGCTTATCCTTTTTCAGGGTCATTGGGGGGGGGGGGCTGGAGCCCATCCCAGCTGTGTGTGTCTTAGGGTGAGAGGCAGGGTGCACCCTGGACAGGTTGCCAGTGGGTTGCAGGGCTAACACATGGACACAGTCTTCCATTCACACTCACATTCACTCCTGCATTCACACCTATGAGCAGTTTAGAGTCTCCAATTATGCTACAATCACAGGGAAAACAGTGGTTGAACACTGCAGCACAACCAGAATTATCGCGACCATAGCCAATGAACTTGTGATTTTTCTGTCTTTGAAATGCTTTGAAGATGGGAACCAGGTCTGTGAACACTTGCAGTCAGTTCCCATCTTGGCTGTTAAAATGGCACTAAGCGGCATTACGAAGGAGTCGGTCTATTAGTTTGCAATTGAATTGGGTAAAAAAAATTTCTGGTGCAGGTAGAGTCTCTCTCGTGTCTTTTTTTGCACTTTTAGTAGTATTATGGCAGGTGTCAACCAGTGTTAAGGTGTACTACTTCCATTATGATGGTTATTGTTAACACTGGTCCCAGTATGTCATATGTAATGCTTTTGTTTTTGCATTTTCCAGCGTGCAAGTCAGCGTGCCTTCCTGGCTATTCTGGCCCACAATCCTTTGTGGTGAATGTGACGAAGTCATATATCCCAGTTGTATGTTTGCAGTCTTGTGAAACTTTCAACATGGAATAATAATTAGCTGGCTCTGGACTTCAAGTAGTCACAGACATAGATGACTTAAAAGTTCTATGTTTAAATAAACAGGCTCATTAATGCTAGTCTGTGTACACAGAGCTGTTCACAACCATTTAGTAACCAAATTAGTTGTCAGTCATATATAGTTTTACTGAAAAAAAAGACACACAGTAAATTTTTTCATTGTTTTAATCTGATTGGTATTTCTTGCTTTCTCTGGCTGGACATGTTATTCGTGGTGAAGACGTCCACATCCGTGTCTGTGGTCGTGTTTTTGGTGCCATACTTTGACCAGTTTTGGAGATGATTTGTCTGTTTCAGGCGTGTTTGCTGGGAGTCATTTGTGAGGGCAGCTGCAGTACTGAAAGTAAAGAAGCGTTTTAAATAATGGATCTGAGGTTGCTCTGCTGGACAAACTATGTAATGACACTATTGTTAAATGACTTGTGCCAGATGTTTTTTTTTGCCTCAACCTCGCTTAGAGGATTGTGACAAATTTTATGAGGCGCCGCGCTCAGCGACTGAAATGCTGTGTGATGCAGAACTGTAGTATGGAGGTATGGTGGTCTAAGGTTGGGCTTAGAAAACACAATATTTCCCTGAGTGATTTGTAATTTTTTTAATGTATTTTTTATTGGAAGTATTTTCTACCAAAGAAAGGTTTGCTTTTATTCACTCAGGTTTTGAGTCTCTGATTCTTCCCTATCTCCAAGAATAGATACCACTAGAGGTAAGTGAGAAAGTGTGTGCGTGTGCACATGCGAGTGTGCGTGTGTGTTATGTGAGTAGACCCTTTTCAGTCACAGCAACAGAAATTGACATACCTCGCACATGATTTCATAGCACTGATCCCAAATTACTGTGGCTAATGACTACTAAGATTTTTTTCCATTTACCTGTGTTGTAATTTGCTACCTTCTTGAAGTTATGCATATTAGTTGTTTTCTCTCGTGTGGTATTGTGGGTAAAAACATAAAAAAACCCACAGTACTTCCAATGTTTCAACAAGAACACCCCCTTGGTAGTTGACAGTGCTTCATAGCAAGAGACGCCAGATTTTTCATAGCAGTGTGTTCTTCATACTGCTGCCCCTAGGCTGGAGCAATTGTTTTGCAGGAGTAAATAACCAGCTTTAACAAAACTTCAGGGACACATTAGTGTGCTGGAGGATGGCTCCATGGCGGTAGGGCAGCCTCTTCTTCGCTCGCAGTGAGGCAGGCGGAAGCATCGGGAGGAGAGAGCTAATGGCTCATCGGCATTGGTATAAAGCTGTGTCCTCTCCCTGCTGACAGCCAGTCCCCTGCCCAGTAAGTCCATATTGAGCTGCGTTTCTCCACCGCGGCCTTGGCTTTATTTGTTTTGACTGTCTGACGCCACTGCAGACGTATTGAGCAGCAGTCCTTTCTTGTTCATTTTACTAGGCTTACAATGAATCCTGCTGCCCTCTCTCTCTCTCGCTCTCTCTGTGTCTCCATCTCTCTAAATAACGTGCCTCAGCTGTATTTGGGAGGGTTTCAGTTGCTGTAGTTTATTCCCCTATTGTCCATTTTGTCCTTCATGAAGGAAGAAAAAACACATTTTTGTTTTGTTTTTTAACCCTCCAAATGTGCAGCTGCCAGGTTTTCTGTGTTCTGACGCTGGTTGTCTGGTAACGTGGGTTTGCGTGGTGTGAAGGGTGCCCCTGAGCTCGGCGCGCACTCATGAGATCAATGCTTCACTAACCTTCTCCAGGTTGTCTTCGGGGATCTCAGCCACTCTCATTATGTGCCAGTGCTCAGAGTGTGTTTACCAGACTGGAGGAATACTAGTCTTACGCATGCCACCGATTTGTAAGGCCCATTTGTCCTCATTTAAGTGGGAAGAGAGAAGAACCACGAAAGACAGTCTTTTGAGTATTAAAGCAGCATTTGTTATTACTAAGCAGATGTGCTCTTATTTATCAAAATAACACAAAAGGTGTGTTATAGCAAAAGCAGATGGATCGGGCTTGTTGTGTTAGCCGGTCTCGTCTTTGTGCAGCTGCTACCCCCACACAGTTAATTACTCCCTTATTCATCTCCAACAATGGGAGGGGATGGAATAAATCTGAGCCGCGCACTCTGCCCGCTTCTTCCACCAGGAAGGTGCAGACCGGGACCCTAAAGCGAGCGAGCGGCTTCAAGAGGTACAGTTTATCATTTTTAATGGAGAGGAACAGGAAGTGGAGACGTGAAGCTCGGCTCTTGATTTATACGTCGCCTCAGTCGGGGGAGAGAAAAGAGCAGGTCTGCCTCCCTGTCCACACCTCTGGTTTGCTTCCACCAGAGTCATACCCCTGTGGTGTTCTCTGCTCCTCTTCAGCACCGCCAAAATACACTTGCACTTTGTCCGAGCCACTCTGGAGAAATGGGTAAACAGTGGGAGAATTTGCTTCACCTAACCATAAGATTGTTGGGAAAGGAGATTGCCCTTCTTTTCATTTTTTTAATCACAAGTTATTAATATCGGCAATTATACAGGTTAACAAATGCATTTTTTTTTCTGGCGTGTGGGAGCTACCCAGAAATCACTTTCAATCTTTCCGCTGCTTCCTGCCTCTCACTTTCTCAAGCTTTGTTGTTCCCTGAAAAGCCCAGTGATGTCATGCTTCCATTGTCACCTGTTCATTTACTTTCGTGGAGGAGAGCATCGGGGTATTGATTAGGGTTTGCAACTGTGTTAGCAGCTCTGCCGGTGTGTAATATAGGCCTTGAGGCTATTCTGTCTTTCCCTTCAGTCTCACGAGTGCTTTCCAGACCTTGTAATCTTAATTAAATATGCAACTTTTGATCGCAACAGGGTCACTATTTTTGAATTTAAATGTGGTCACCCCCCCACACACACGCACACACACCTCCTCGTCTGAGAATAAAGGCAGACATTTTGAATATTAATGACAAAAAATAGAGGAAAGAACAAAGAAGTGAATTGAGACTCGTTTTTTTCAATTTCCCTTGTTAGCCTCCTGCTGCATTCCCCCTATAGTTTTTTTTCCTCTTTTTTTTTCCAGATGAATTTTATGATATTTTCCTCCTACCCCTCACTCCCCCCACACTCTATCGTTCTCCCTCTTTCTCGCTCTCTCACTTCTCGGCAGTTTTCCCCAGACAGGTTCCACAGTGTTTTAGAGGGGATGGATTTAATTGCTCTGTGGGGATTGGTTGGCTGTGCCGGGCTCGGCTGTTTAATTAGTGTACCCTGCCGGAATTGGTTTAATGCTTCATGATCTTGAAATTGTCTGATTGTTCAGCCCTCTGGGGACTCTCACTGCCTACGTAGGCCAGCAGGTTTAGCTAAACATTGCTCCAGGCTTTTGCTGTATGCGGCAGGAGGAGCAGTATGCCTGAGGAACTGGAATGTGGTTAAGGTGGTGGTGGAGGAGGGACAAATCAGAGGACATGCATGTGAAGTGGACAGTCTTCTCATTCTCCTTCACTGCAGGAGGTCTGCACAGACCTCACAGGAATTTATATCTTTACATTACTTTCATCTCTGCTTGACACTCTATGGAAATCATCCAATTGACTATTAATGCAGTACCAATATTTAGACTGCAATTCAGGCTTTCTGTATGATAAGCATATGATTTTTAGCTCTGGCCAAGCAAAATAATTGCTTTGCTCCTCTGTTTGCGCTCACAGTTTCTTGAAGAAGCTTTTTTCTGCATGCTTTGGCAAGATTGTTTTAATGCAAGCCATTCTCTGCTGCGACAAGTCCATCAGGATCATCTCACATGGGTCTCTGAGTTATGTGCTTGGTCACCTTGAGTGAGGGGAGATGGTGGGAAATTACATTTGTGCAAATGGGCGCGGAGTGTGTCTGTGTCCCCTCGGTAGCCTTCTGCAGGATGCCCTTGGTTTGGCGCAATCATGGCAGCGATGTTGACCTCAACAGTAATAGCGCTTGGCATCCTGAATAAGGGAAGAGCTTCTGTTGTGTGGCCATACAGTCAGGTACATATAGTACCCACTGAAGGCTAAACTCATTGCGCTTCATCAGACTGATCGAGCCCACTCACTCAAAGAACTCAACCTTGAAGTGTATAAATCTCTAGTGGATGATAATAAGAATACCTTCCTCTGCCTCTCTGCCTGGACTTCATAATGTGTTTGTCCTCACAGTGAATGATGACTGAGTGCAAAAATGATTACTGTTTGTCTGAGAGCTTCCTCTATTAGGAATCTCCAGGTAGACGCCACACGGATCATATACTCGGCAGTTGTTGACTGGATCCTCCACGCTGCACCCAGGGGGTAATATCTTTCATTGGTCCTGCGTTTATTTTTTTGTTTACATCTTCCGAGGCATCGAGCGGATGCATACGATCACCACGGTGATGGAGCACATGGCAGCTGAGATGCTCCCAAATGAGTCGCACCCTGAGCGTCATCCCCTTTTCTCTCTGGGGGAGATGCCCTGATTACAGAGTGACTTTGTGTTAGAGTTGAGGGGCCTCTCCAGCTGTTGGCATTGTTTGTGCAATGATGATAAGGGTTAGCGAGTAATCAGAGTTGGGTTGTGCCGACAGTTGTTTAATCTCTCTGTTATGAACGTTGTTCAGCTACGTCTGTACATTTTATCCATTTGTGATAAATGCTACTCTTCATGCTTCCTTTTCATTTAGCACTAAATAACAGGAGGACTACCGGAACATAACATGAAGCCGAGTCATATCAGCGGGATTGGAGATATTCATTGTTCTCTGTTATTTTTAAAGGGACACCCTCAAGTCAATTGCGGATCATGGCCAAAGTCAACAACGCCGCTCCTTCATAAATAAGCCTCAAGACTTAATATTGCAGGGCTGGTTCTCCTTCAAAGATAAAAATATTATTGCATCCCACCCCCATTCCCCGCTGCCTTTTGGGCAGGGTGTGAGTCCAGCGTCCGTCTAGACGTGCGGCATCATTAACCTGCCGCGACCTCGGCCTCTGATGAATTCACTCTCACATCCCCTGAAGCCTAGCGTTAGCAGGCCTACTTGCATCCACTGGGAACTGGGGCTTCTCCAGGCTGGCCATTAGAGCCACTAGCCTCTACTGTCAGGCATTAATAGGCCAAGTGGCCGGAGCTTCTCTCAGACTGCTGAATAATTCAGACCGTCTGGTCCCTGTCTGGTCCCGGGCGCAGGGGGAGGTGAAGTGGGGATCAGGGTGCACGGGGCTGCATGGAGGTGCAGGGGTTAATAACAGGTCTCCCTCCCTGTGTCAGCAGCTGCTCAATCCCCCCCCTCTGCAACCCCCTCAACAAAAGCACCTAACCCCACCCCACATATGAAGGAAACCTATTCAGTTGATTAGATTTTTCAAAATGGATCAATTTTTAATCAGTGGAGCATCTGACTATGGTCAATAGCATTGTCGCTGGGAAGACAGTTGTTGGACAGCCGTCTTTATTTACAGGAATGTTTGTTTTTTACACTATGTAGATGGGAAGGCAGGAAATGGCTTAGGGAGATCATTGCACCACTGCAGTCCTGGGCCTGTCCAGACAGAGGCCTGTAACAACAGCAACAACCAACATCCAGTGCTCTCTGATCAGACTCTTTGAAAGATCACATCGAATATGAATTCACATCAGAGCAGAAAGGTGGATTAGTCTAGTATATTTTCCTGTGTGAAACATGGGTCTGTCCAAAGAGACATCTCTTACACATTTACATCTGCCTAAGTAGTGAGTAGGAGTGAAGAGCCAACAAACTAGCTGTAATACTGCCATCAAAATTTCATTGGGCTGTGGGGAGACCCTAACATGTTAAATAATGAGGAGCCCATAAACTTAATGTTCAGAACCTCTCTGCAACTGCTGACGATGTCTAGTTATGACTCGATATGTAGGCAGAATTATGGGGGGGATCATCCTTCTTCAGAGTGCACCTCATTTTTGCACATCTGGTCTTTAAACACCCGACTCCCAATATTATTTGTGTGATCGCTTCAAAGATGTGTATGTTGAGAATGAAAATGTTTACAGTGGGCTGCAGCATTACCAGCCTTTTTTTATTATTAACATTTGAAATATAAATGCTGTATTCTTGAAACTTTAATAGGTAGTGTGGCATTCATGAGAGGAAGTTAACACAGCCTTGCTCGGTAACGCACTCTAAATAACCGAGTGTGTACTGGAAACATGAAGTTAACAAACATGTCAAAATCAAAAGCAAGCATATAAAAAAAGTTTCAAATATATTGAAAGGTATACATTTGCTCACACGCCATTCTTTTCAAACTATGCAATAGACCAGATGGTGCAATATCTAATCGAATCAATAGTGTTCTCTGCTGACTGGATTAAACCAGTTAATCAAAGTTTAAATAATTATAAGCATAGTATGATTTTGTATGTACAGCCGTGTGCAAGTTCTAGACTAATCCATGGTCACAGAAGCTAAAAGACTGAGCAGGTGATGTGGCGTAGAAGGACAAAAGAAGACAGAAGGTAGTGATGGGAGAGGGAGGAAAACGCAAAACAAAGACGAAAATTCTAGCTACAAGGATAAAAAGACAATAGACTAAAATCAGAGGGAACATATTCTCTTCACAGTTCTAAACACTGACTGTAGGTAGAGTAAGCAGTGGAGTGGGTGGCTGGACAAAAACAGTAAGATTCCTAGGACGTAGCTCGGCAAGCAGTGACTAAATTCCATTTACAAAGGCTGACATTGAGGTTTGTCAGGTTGTTTTTTTCTATAGAAGAACTGCATTGTGCATATATACAAACAGATATAAATGCTATTTACAGATTGACAGACACAGAAGGTGAAATATTTTTCTGCTTTTACATGATAACATGGCACTGTGCCACGTGCACAGTAGTTTCACAACATACTGGCATCATTGCGTGTCGAATCGGTGGTATTATGAGATACTGACATAACGTGGCATACGCTGGCATGATATTATCCTCTAATTTGTATCACAGTGTAATGACATGGGCATCATTGCAGTGACCCTTTGGCGTAATGATATCACACTCACATAATGACTTACCGCTGTACTGACATAATGACATTTTGGCTTATTTACATATTTGTATATTGAGCATATCGTGACATAATGACATTTTGACATATTGACCATATCATGATGTAATGATGTTGCTGTCATTGCACTGGCCTCCACAGGGATCTGGGTCCCACTGCTTTGCTGGCATATTGACTGTGATATATGACATAAGGACACACCGAATGGCATATTGACTTATTCAAAATATTGGCAAATGGCACTGGCATGACTTGGTGACATGCCTGCCTTATTACCAAGATGGTGTTAGTGTGGCTTGTTGGCATTATGGCAATGCAACACTGGCACATAGTTGTATAAGTACACATTGACATACGGTTGCTTAAAACCAGCGCTCTGATGCTTCCTTGCGTCGTAATATTTGTGCACCACCATGCAGCCCTGAATTGCCAGGCTGTTCCTTAATGTCAGCGTAGAAATAGGGCTGTGCGATATGACCAAAATCTCATATCCCGATATAAGAATTCTATCGTCCCAATAACGACATAAATCACAAAAATGTAACATTTTCTGTAAATTATGTGAATCTCGGGCAGCTCGACTTGCGGGAAGTGTTTCCAGCTGCGCGTCATGTAGCTGGAGTGTTTTAACAGATGCATGAAACGATACATTTTTAGACTTAAGTTGTAAAGGCCGCCGTTTTCTTTGTGAGTATTTTTTACACCGCGTGCTGCGGGGAAAAGCCTGTTCTAACGTTTGAGTCTAAGGTTTATTTTTTTAGTACCTGGCGGCTCTTTTTTACTTCTCATCCGTAAATAATCTGCTCTTTCACGTGATTCAGTTTATTTTGAAAAGTCTCAACAGGATCTTGAGCTTTATTGTGAAATGTTTATGTGGAACATAAGCGGACACGCGATGGTATTACCATCCTTGTTGCTAATGACAACACATAAAAACAGGCGCTTGTCTGTCCGTAGTGTGGTTATATTAAATATAAGAGAAAGAGAGAACTTTAATACATTAATATAGCCACTACAGTGACCATCAAAACCTGAAAAAATATTGCCGTAAACAGTTTATTTTGCGACACCACGAAACAAACAATAGCATAAAATGAAACGATAGACGTTTTTATATCGTCATCCGATATATATCGTTATATCGAACAGCCCTACGTAGAAATGTTTCTGACTTTATATATTTTTAATGGAGAGCAGAACCAAGAGTAACCTGACGTTTCTACATTACCCTGCCCTGGATATAATCAACTTGGGTTACAGTTACTTGTTACAGCTTTATTTTTGCTTTATATTTTTGATGCTCCAGTTTCCATTCGATGGATGAAACACTCGGGATAACAAGAGTCCTAATCAGATGGTGTAACTAGTGAGAAAGGCTCTTGCAGAGCTTAGACTTGACATAAAACCCCCTGTCCTCCATCTAATCTTCCCTCTTAAACATCAAACTTATGCAAAAAGAAGCAATGCTCTCTGTAAGAAGTACTTATTTTTTGCTCACTAATGAAAATGTTTTGAATCTCTTTGGTGCGCCGCCAATGGCGTTGTTTTCCTTCTTTGCTCTCTGATTATAGAACTGTATAAACTGGGCGAGATTTTGAATTCTTAGTTGATTGCATGCCTGTAGCCATGCACTTTCTCTGCTTTCCTCTCTAGACCTATTTCTACTGATAGCCTTTTTTTCCCTGGTACAGAGAGATGTAGTGCACTTTATATGCAGTTATGCTGAATAGGTGCTGATGTATGTTGAAAACAGTTTTGCAGGTGCCTTGTCAAAATGTGCAGTGGATAGGCAGTAACACAATTGTGTTTAATATGCTATCAATCACCCGGTAGATTCCCATTTGTACATACAGCATTATGAGTCTGCCTCTCCCCAGACTGTCATGACATTGCTGGTGTTTAGCTGCTCTCATGTCCTCTAACAGTCTGTCCCTATTGTCTGTTTGTCTGTTTAATATGCGAAGGTGGTCATTCAGGGAGTCGTTTTGGAACAGTGTAAACGAAATCGGCAACAATGATTAGCTGGCGCTGCAGAGGAAGTGTCCGTCTTTGTGCGAGTGCATTTTGAGACCATCAGGCCTCCCTCAGGTCATCTCGCTGCTGCTCTCTCAGCCTCGTGGAAGACACTCTAGGAAAAATCCCAAACAGCTCTAGAGTAAATACACTGTAAATGGAGTTACTTAATGGGAGATTTTGCATGCTTAATTGCAAGTATGGATTGAAGGTCCATTAAAAGACATCAGTGTCTCGGAGTCCAGCATACAGTTTGAATATACTTGAGATGGATTGATCCATTGACTTCCTTTTCTATCTGAGAGGAGTAATTACAGGCAAAGAGTACTTAATATTTTTCAATACTTTTCTGAATTTGAAAAACAAGAAATAAACCTTTGTTATTGTCCAGGCAGTCCAGTTTCTGATGCGGGAACTTTATTTTTTTTGTTTTGTTTGTTTGTTCAGTGTATGCAAGCATGCTTCAGGGTGGCACCGTAGAAGTCCAGAGGGAAATATCAGGCTTATTTATTGGAGCCTTTTTAGCCCCAGCTCAATAGCAGCAGTCTGATGGCTGGGGTACAGAGGGACTATCTGGCAGAGGAGGAAGTGGGGGAGGAGCTGGGCTTGGCGTCAGCCCCACTGACAAGCTCTTATTTACCGTTCAGATCTATGACTCATTTTATGTACCTAATCGTAAAGCACAGAGATTTATCGGTGGTAACGGGACAGTGGGGGAACACCCCAGGAGACTGCCAGATTCAGCCCCACACTACCTGCTACCCTGGCTTCAGGTTCAGTCTACCTGACCCAACATCTTCTGGGAAAAGGAAGATGAGGAAGTCAATAATTCTGTCAGGTATGGACAGCTGATAGCACATCTAATAAAAAAAGAGGGTCATAAAAATTGGATGCCTAATGGATGACTCTGTGAGGATTAATAACAGCTTATTGGTCAGGTGCAGTGACCTCTTGCAGAGCTAACAATGCATTGGCCAACTGGGCTATCGCTGCAAGCAGCACAGCAGTAGATGACCCGACCAATAAACAGTAAGGAAGATTATGAGAATTATATTACTCATACTATTTCTGATACCTGCTGTATTCCCTTATGTTTTTTTTCCTGGTTTGTGAAGTGCATTTGAATTTTGTTGGTTTATAAATAATGCATTAACTTCTGGGAGGAAAAAACCCCCTAAAGGTTGACATCCTCACTTACCATCATATTTTCTCATGTCTGCCACTCCAGAAATGGCAAACGGGGAGGCGGGGGGGCAAAAACAAGAAGGTATTGTAATACTGCCTTTGTTCTGACAGGAGCGCTCTTAGAGCCTATTTTATATTCCTGCTGAAAATTAAAATTAAACTTTCATTGTTGTGCATGCTGTTTAATCCAATAACGATCTGATGTAACAAACTGCCGTAATATCTCTCAGCATACTTAATCGGAGCGGACTTAGCCCTGTCACTTTATATTAACCTCTGCTGCAACAAGAGAAGGGCTTCACTAATCTGCCATTGTTGGGTTTGGCAGTGTGTAGCTGGTGCAAAACAGATTTGGCAGTCAGCGCAAAAAGTAAAGGCTTTATAATGACAGTGGGGCCTCTCTGCTATTTGGGCTAATAATGTCAAAATCTAATAATGCTGTGGCCCTTGGAATTAGATGGGAGGTGAAATGGGTGGGAATGGAGGTAATGTGGAAAAGGATTTCGGTGGGGATCGGGTTTGGCCTCCCCACCTCCTCTCGTTATGTCGTTCGCTTTTAAAATGGCAAATTAGGAAGCAATTTAATCCCTAATGACCTTTTAAATTCTCCCAGTGTGGGTCTGCGCATGTGTTTGTCTTGTTGTCGATTTAAAATGTATGGTTGTGAAGAGGACGGCTGAAAGAGCGTACTGTCCTGACACATGACAACATAGTTGGATGCAATTGTGTTAACAGGATATTAGATTCGCCAGGAAGCATCCGAGCAAAGGGACCTCAAGAGTCTCGGCTAACGCGGTGATCTCACAGTGCTCAGCAAGGCGGCATCTGCAGCGTCATCAAAGCGCTCGACTCCTGTGTTTCCCCCCTGAACGCAGCCTTGTAACCAAAAACAAAAAGCTGATTGGATGCTCTCCCAGCCTCCCCTCATCCCCTCTGCTGTGGATGAGGTCTCAGCCCGGGAGATAAAATAACAGTTATTTCTCATGTGCTATGCCATTTTGTCAGTTTGACTGTTCCACTTATTCAGTGTTTTTTGACTTGCTGAGCTTGAGGGGATGTGAGTGCCATTTCGCAGCTAGATCTGAGTTGTGTTGATTGAATTAGACAAAGTCGGAAGATAATTAAGAACCGCAAGGCACTGCAAAACTGTCTGCTTCCAAACTGGTGAAAATGAGACGCTGCCACATCAATGAGCTAGCTGGCTCTGCTTGATGTCAGTGGTGGGTTATATCAGTTGACACCCTTACCTCCTAGTGCTGGAGCCAGTTTCCCTCCTTTTCCCTTTAATGTTTCTCCAAATATGATTAATCACAAGCCGTTAAAACCGTTGCTTCTGACAGCGCACCACGTTTGCACAGCTTTGTTTGTTTCTTTCACGCTAGTAATATGATCCTCAGCTGCCAAGTGTGGTTTTATGGCATAAACACAACCCCAAAGAGGTGTGTCTGGGAGTCAAATGGGAACAGCAGCAACATCTCTTAGACTTAAATCACTTAGTCACTTTAAGTGTTTGCAGTCGCGTTTGAGAATTTTAAGGAACTTTTGGACATTGATCTCTTGATATCTCGCAATAATCAGATTAAATAATTGTACTGGCAGCGAGATTGCTAGCTTCTATTTTTCATGGCACCTACTGTAATCTTAATGAAGTATTTTTACTGCTTAAACATGAAGGTACTGTAAAGTGTATTATAGTCATATTTATCTATATTTACAATTTGGCACCGGTGTCTCTTGTCTACTTTGAACTATAACAAGCTTTTGTTTTGTTTCCACAAGACACTCCTTACACTCCAAGGTTATGGGAACTCTTCCGAATGCCACATTTTACCAAACGCAGCCGTGACTTCTAGTCTAAACTTAAAGTAAACTTTAACAGTATTTTTGGTCATGCAAAAAAAGTCCCACAAACAAATAAGCCAAAACGATCAATGATTTGAATGTAGACATGGACATTATGGCATCATTAAAAGAAGTTTTGTAGTTTATTGTAAAAGCACTGCATGTTACAGTTCACTGGTCCATCTGCACGGTGAAAAAGCAAATCTGTATTTTTTGACAGATGTAACTTTTTCACAAAGTCATTTAAGAAATGGGGAGCGGAGGGGTCAAACAGCTGGATCTGTCTGGTAATGTGCTGGCAGCTCATGTGCAGTCAGGCACCTCTCAGCCTTTCAGTTTCAGCCGTTGTATTTTTCACCCCGTTTTTATGGATGCCGGCCGAGTCGTGCTTCTCTTTCATTTCCATTGGCGGATAGGTAATGTAGCTGTGAGGTTAATGTTGAGAATCATATAGCTCAGGCACAATAAAACTGACACCGCGAGACCCTAAAGAAGTATGTTTATAGTAGCGCGCAGAGTCTGCTTTTGTTTGTGTGAGGCTGAATGCGGAGAAGGATCGGGATTGTTCCGAGGCCTCCCCAAAGGGTCCGGACTGCATGCGAGGAGGGTGGGAGCGCAGTGGAACACGGGGTGTCAAAGGCTAATTTTCAAAGCCCCTCACGGGCGCTCATCTCTCACTGTGAAGTGGCAAGCGTGGCAAGTGGCTTGCATGTTGTCATGGATACTAAAGCATGGGACCCCAGAGATGGGGAGCGGGGGACGAATGGCTGCCCTGTCTATAGGATTCCTGTCAACTCTGGCCTGATAGATGGCATTGACGGATCATTTTTCATACTGTAATTGTTCTTAGCAAACACAGAATACCCTCTAGTATAAACAGTGGTGTGCCGGCGGGCTAATAAAGTGGGAAAATGGAAAGGGATTCACTGATCCACAGCCTCTTTCAGTTTAAGAGACAATGCTTCTGTTGTCCAGGCGAGGCTTTCTGATTAGAGCTGTGAAGGCTGAGGAAAAAGCCCGGCCGAGAGAATAAAACAAGGCAATCATAAAGCAAACGGCAGTCACTTCTCTGTATCGATGTGGCTAGGCGGGGGTGAAGTCTGTGAGAAGTGTTGACAGCTGAAGGAACAACAGGAGTAGGTCTAGGAGTGATTCGTTTTCTCCCCCCTCTCTATTTGGCCAGTGAAACGGTGAGGGAGAATGCTTGTCCAAGATAACAAATACAGCACAAGTGCAGATGCATAGCAGGGACTGGGAGCTCTATCTGCCAAGCTCTGAGATAGCCAAGCGCCTGAGCTGGGTGCAAATGACTCTGGGTACAAAGGTACTATTTGTTCACCCTTGTTTTTGTATGGGCCCCGTGTCTCTGCTATTACTATTGGGATTGACCCAGTGCCATCTTGGAATGCTCTGCCTGTGCACGGGGCTGCCGAGGTATGTAAGGGACATGACCTGGGACTTATGATGTCAACTGGAATCAGCGGAGCTCCGATCGGATTCTTCTTTAAGAAATCCTTTCAGAGGTGCAGATTAATGGTGATGGCGGAGAGCCAGGGCACCAGCTGGACACAATACTTTGGAATTCTCACCAGAGCAGAGGGTGTAATGTACCCATCATATCCTGGGTGATTAAAATTTTAGCAAATTACATCAAACTTTTGAGATGCCCACACTTTTGCTCACTCATTTGCTCTCTTCATAGCTATTGAGGGAGCCTGTTTATCTCTCGCCGCCGCTTCATAGTCCAGCTGTAAGCATTTTTGTTTTTGTTGGGTTTTTTTTTTTAATGCAGGAGGAGGTCGGTAGGTGGATGATTCGTTGACTAATGTGTGTGTTGGAGGGGGACCTGCAGATGTTGTGTGGTGAGGCGAGCAGTCCTGGCACTCCTCGTGGAGCACCTCGCCCTTCTGACTGCACTGTGACACGCCGTGACGCCCGAAACACTTTAGGCTGACCCGGCCGCTCACCTCCTGCCTGATGGACAGATTAAAGGACCATTAAACATAATTACTGTTTCAGTTGGAGAGGCCAACTCATCCTGTCAGAAATGGTTACAAATTGCTTTACCTCTGCTCCCCCCCGCACGGCTCTTAAATTCTGAATTTCATTACATTTGTCTACTTTCTTGCCATCAACAAGTTCGGGCTTTGAAAGCAGAAATGGGTTTAGCGCGGAGAATTGAATAGGCAAATGGTGATTAATGGAAGGGTTTGAGAAATGTATTTTTGGAGCTTGCTTTGTAAAGGTTTTTCAGCTTCTGTGGCTCTAAGCCAATCAAAACGAGCGTGATGGCTGTGGAGAGGAGTGTGACAGGTAGTTGATGTGATCTGGAGTGGAGCGGTGTGAGTGTGTGGTCTGCTGCGCTGTCTGTCTGATTATGTAAAATGTGGTGAGGTGGTGTAACGTTGGCTGGCTGTTGCAGTGGTTTTTGCCAGCTTCACAGGGCCTGTTGCCAGTTTTACATGAGAATGTGCAGCAGTGCCTCGTAATGCTCTCTCTGCTCTCGGTATCCATAAGAAAACCCACACTGCCGCCCTAGGGAAATTGGTCGATACCATCATCCCAGCTGGAGGCCCAGGCGGCAGACAGAGTTTCCCCATTTTTTTTATTTTTTTTTATTTTTAAAAAAAACATCAACACTGATGTTTACTATGAGATCTTCCTCTACTGTAACCTGCCCCTCTTGCGCCCCTTCTCTTCCTCATTTAGCTGATTATTACACCCATGGTGAGAACAAACAGTTTCCTTACTTAATAATTCACATCACTTTCATCTGATACTCAGTTACCATGGGCAATTTAGTAGTTGAATAATTTTGTGAAAAATTCATTTATTATCGCTGTGCGTTATGAATCTGCAGAGACAGAGAGTGGAGTAGTGGAGGATTTTAAATTGCGTCTGTGGAGCGAGAGATCCGAGGGTAGGTAATGTGTTCTAATGTTCTCAGCCATATGCATTGTTTTCAGGGCTCATCGGTTTTACATCGATTCCCACTGAAGTGTTTAATTGCATCATGAATATGATCTAATTCTGTCCTTTTCACTGAAACTGGAGCACTCTCTGTAAATGATGTACGGCCTTGACAGCACCACATCAGGATGTATTTTATATGGAATGTAAATTATAGTGTTAAATTAGCCTGGAAAGATAACTAGCTGGCACGGGGGAATGGACTCAACAGTTTAATTTAGTGTCAAAAGGCCGTGAAGGGATAAATCACCTCTCTCTCCCCTCTCTGCTGTGCCATATTAGGCTTTAATCATTCTCTTTTCTTGTAATATCACTTGTTTCTCACTGCTGCCTAAGGAGTTCTTGAGAACTACACTGCATTTCTTGCAGCATCAGTCGGCTGCTTACAAATGCTTCAATTTGAGCATATAGAAGACAAAGCTTGCATCTTTCACTTTCACAGTTTTTTTCCCCCCCTACTTGAAATACAAGCAATTTAGCTTTCCCCTGAAGATCCCAAATGGCTCCTAAAGACCTAAACTAGCTCTCTTTACTCGTAGCAGCATCTTTTTGTCACGTGAGAAAGTACTCAGTTGTAATCTATAGGGCCTGAAAAATTAGGCCAGCACGGAACTGCTGGAAACCGCAGTCCCTGGAGTGGCCACTGGAGGCTGCCTCCAAAACCGAGCCAGTCCCCACAGTCTCTTAAGTTAAAATGCCCATATTAACAGCATTAAATGGTGTGTTTATAGCCTAGTACAAAAACTTGCTTTGGTCTCCATGGGTAGTTTCCTGCTTCAGCTGTACTATGGGTGATTTGGTATGCTTTCTGGTAGAGAAAGTCACTGGTTTGAGTCCAGCTCAAATCACCTTTGGGGTTGCACCAGGAAGGACATCTGGCATAAACCTGCCAAACCAAACATCTGGAGCTACCCCTGTGGCAAGCATTTGTTTCCATTTGGGTCCTGGTAAAGCTAAAGTTGGGGTTCTTGCTGCTTTGATTTGATTTTAAGTCACCCAGACATAAGCAGCTATAGCTCCCAGAGGTCTGCTGGGCATCACCTCCACTACAGTGAGTTGATTTGGTGCCTTTTGGAGTATTCTTAACCTCCTAAGACCCGAACTCTTTCATGGCATGAATTTTCACTGTCTCTTTGCTATTTGGGCTGATTGGGCCCTGATGAGTGTAAAAACAAAGAATTACCTGTTGTTGTTTTGTTTTTTTTTTACCTGATTTTTGTTTCTGAGAAAAATAAGATCCACGTAAGAGGACATTCGTTTTAAATTTCGATAGAATAGTGGCAGTATAATGTCCTCATAAGTGGATGTCAGGCCCTTGTAGAGCACAATTTAGTATTTTGGTCTAGACAACCCAAAATGTGATGTCCACATATGTGGATGCGAGGTCCTAGGAGGTTAATGTACATATCTGACAAATCATTTTTTTTTTATACTTTTTTTTCTTAGTTGCCAGGCTGTTTATATATGTGTATTGAATCCTTGGAGCTTGCTAGCCTTAGCCAATAACTTACACTACATCATAAAAAACAACAACATTATAGCCAGCACTAAAAACCTAACTTTGAGACTATAAAATGCAGAATCCAGAAACCAATGGGTGATGTCAAGGTGTCTAGGTCCATCTTTTATATTCTTCTATGGAACAGACAAAAGAAGGTTAGGAGTGTAAGGCGTCACTGCGTAGGTGGGGGTATTCTTAAACAGATAAAAGCTGTTAGGAGATAGACTTGGGCTTTATAACAAGGATCTCCCCCCGTTTCCTGTCCTCAAGGCTGGAGTGTTTGTCTGAGTGGCCTTCGCTATTATCCAGAGCTACCCTCCATAGGCCGCTGTGCCTGGGAGTAGCCCTCTTGCAGCCCGGCCCTATCTACTATGATTGTGTCCTTGACAACAACTACAAGAATCCACCTGGCCAAGATCTGGGTTTTAATGTGAGAACTCGTTTGGCTTTGTGTTCCCAGAGCCCTCATTGTGAATTGACATTCACTTTAATTCACTTCTTACCCACTTGATGGGGATGGGTACATAGATGGAGGAAGACGGGCTCAAGGAAGAGCTGAATTGGTACCTCAGGTGACTCAAATTCCTATATCTTAAAAAAAAACAAAACGTGGTGAGTCACAGACATCCTATAAACCAACTACTGCTCACTCAGGGTACCTCCTCACACTTTGAATTCCTCTCAGTATACCGCTGAATCTGACAGCTCTCTGGAGAAAAGAGCCCTTAAATTATCAAGTGGGGCTCTAGTTGTTTTCCTTGTTGTTTTCAACTCCTAAAAGGAGGGGGTAGGGTGGGCTTTGGGGATGAATTGGTATGTTAAATGAGCTATGGGAGGTCTGCTGAGTTTTTTTTTTTTGAGTAGGGGGGAGTTCAGTCAGACGAGAATTGCTGCGTTGGGTGTTTGAGGCAGCTGTGTGAAGTCATTTTCCGGGAGTGCAAGCGGGAGAGAGGTGCGGATTAGGCAGCGCCTCTGAGCCGGAACAAGTCTGTCTGGGAAGGGATGAAGGCTACAAACCATAGATCTAATTCCCTCTCACGCTGCTAGACAGCAGAGACACTCACACATAGCCAGTGTGAATTAGGCCCATTTGCTCCCCTCACTCTGAAGCGAGCGAACACGGTGAGCAGACAGGGAGAAGTTGACATACTCCTCACATCCTGCCCTCGCTCCCGACTCCCCGCGCTGCTTCCAGCCCACCTCCAAAAGCTGTCTCCAGCTCACGCTCGTTTTTTTTTGTTTTGTTTTTTTTATTGTTTCTTGTGCTGCAGGTCTTTATTATTGCTGACATTAACATGAACACAGTGCAAAAACAGGCTCCAGTGTAATCCTGTGAGAGGGGGTGGAAAAAGGGCATTCCACTGGCAGTGCAGAAAATGTTTGCACCTGTGGCCACATTGATCGCGTGCTTGAAACTCCAATGCTCTGAAGTTCATGTCTTTTTAATGTGTGTAATGCCTCGCCTCAGGTCATGCGATTGCCCCGAGGTTACGGAAGGTCCACGAGGCTGTGTGCGGTGGTGGATTAGCTGTCCTCCTTCCTCCCTGCCTACCTTGATAAACATGGCACCCTCTCTTTGGCTCTGCGTGCACGGAGCCAAACCTAGTGCCCTCTCGTCCACACACAAAAACCTGACCCCAGAGCTCAGATCAATGCAGCTGACCCAGATACACTGTCCCCCTGTCTCTTTGTGATTGGACATACAGTGGTTTGCTTGTGGGTCAGAGGCAGCAGGGGAAGTTACAATTCAGAGCTGAATGCTATCCACCATGTAAAGCAGGCACACAGTGGCCTTGAGGCTGTTTGAATTTCACCCAAAGTGTGAGCAGTATTTCTGTTTTTTCTTGCAATTCCACCGGCATGGAAAAACACGGGTGGCTTTAGTTATTAAGCTTTTGTTTAAGAGCTTTGCTAGTTGTGAAGAAAGATGGAGATGTTGGTGTAAGAGGCTCCCCCTACCCCCCGTCCTCTCCCTGTTGTGCTTGTCTCTCCCATCACAGCCCTCTCCACCCTGCGTGCCCAGTAATGAGTTGTATTACATGCTCTGTGGTGGGCATGTCTTGTGTTAGGGGCCTGTATTCAATCTTTGTACTGTGAATGCAGGGGAAGGCTCTTTGTGTGTCTTTGAGATGCGCTGAATTGAGACGGTGTGCACCGAGTGAAGCTGATGAGGAGAGAGCGAGTCCTGAGAGGAACATGTGGATGCCTGGCAGGCAGCGAAACGCTCTTGTATGTTTGTGCGCGCTTGTGCGTAGACGCCGTGTTTACGCCGTGTGCGTTCGCCGTGTGCGTTCGCTTTTGGAGGGGTGGATTTCAAGGAAGTGTGCTGCTGAGCTGGATGCGAGTTGAATTAGTCTTAGTAATTCAGTTTACTTATCCCCACATTTTCAAATGGCACGCCAAGAGGTAGTGTATATTATATGAATGAAAATCTACTCCAGTCGGCTCATTCATCACTTGAGCCTCTCATTGTAACCCGCTCTGTGGACTGGCGAGGGGCCTAGCTATGGGCTAAGTGATTTTTATGAGGGAGCATCATGGGGCTCAGGTCTTATTCCTTTTTGTAGGAATGCATTTTCTACTTAGATGGCAACAAACTGCATTTGCACTTAAAACATATTCTGTAATCTTCTGTTATTTTACATACAAATTGCATCCTGGGCGATGCATTCATCATTGCTCATATCCAGCCCACTCTTAAATGAAAAATGTATCTGAGATGAATAATGGATCCTTCCATAGTATAATTTTATGTTTCTTGAATATACTCGAGAGTTCCTCCTCTGCTATATCCTCTAAATTTTTCTGCCTTGCCTGGATGAAGTTTTAGATATGAAGAAAAATTACTTATTTACCGTGGTTATTGTTTACCTGAGAAAATTTTACAATATGAATCCTCTTCAGTACAGATAATATGTGGAGTATGGCGTCGAAGGAAGAAAAAAAAAGCACCCTGCCGTTGTACAACTCCAGGATACTTCATATTTGAACGGCAGTCAGTCACGATCGTGTAGCGTCTTAAATGTTTAGTGTGTGGAACTCTCGGTCGGGAGATGATGGGGTTTGTAGACAGCTAGCGTACACGGCTGCTGATGTAGTGGCAGTGTGGTGGGGTTTCCTCTTGGGGGGGCTATGGGTGGGCAGCCGTGTGTGAAGCTGGGAGAATTGAGGTTGAGTAGCCGAGCCCTCTGTCTTTATCTCTAATTACATGGTGAGTCTTGGGGAGATTGGGCAGCACTGTAAAGCCCCGGCAGATAGCTTTGCGGCACCCTCCCCCTGGCTGTTACAGCGCAGGATCTAGGGGTGTGAAGCAGAACCAGGTCTGGTGGGGCCCTAATGCCCCTACAGATTTTCTCTCTGGGGAGCCCCGGGCGTTCTTTCCTCTCCATGGCAGCGCCGCAGTCTGCCGCATTCCAACCTGCCGCTCGGGGAGAAGCACACCGAGGCTCCGGGAGCCCACTCTGTCGTGCTCTACTTGCTCCTGTCGGTTTTTTGTCGTCCCCGAAGTTTCGCAGCTCGTCCTGGGAGACGTCTTGACACAGAGTTGCAGATGGGAGGCACTGGACCGAGGCAGCTGGTGTCACAATGTGGATTGGAATTCACAGTTGGGATAAAATATGAAACAAATATGTCATTACACATATGTTTTCCGCTGTTTGTTCACCCAGCTGTTTCCTAGCTCAGCTCCCCCCACTCCCCCTTGCCTTGCCATATAAACCTGGGTAGGGCTGACTACTAATAATCCATGATTTGTCCCATTGTGCCCCATTTATTTTATTTTTTCCCCCCAGTTACTTATGAGCATTATCCTCTGTAGCTGTCACTTTGGTCTGCTCAAAAGAGCTGTGCCTGCTGGAATTTAATGTTTACACTTGTTTTTGATGATACGAGGCGACGCCATCAAAAGACGGCACAGAACGTACTTCACTACAAATGAAGGCAGAATAATTCCCAGTCAGTTAAGTGTCCTTTGATTCTTTTGCAAGTTTAATCTGCAGAAATCAATAAAAGGATGCACGTTGGGCCTGGGAGTCAACAGCAGCCGTGTTTGATGGGTAAACGGACAGCCAAATGGATGATGTGGGGGAGCATTCATCTTTCTTTAGGCAAATTGGGCTGCTAGGTCCCGACTAATTGATTGATCGCATGGACTTGCTGATACAATCAAAGCCTGGCCTGATTTATGGCGATAAATCGATTGATTAATAAGGTTTTCTGGGATGGGTTTGGTCCGTGATGGTGGCGAGAAGCAGGGGCGGAGGGGGAAGACACCTCCGAGCCACACATCCGTCTTGGAGCCATCAGCCGTGTTGGTTTAGTGTGGTAATAAGAGAGGCCCGGATCTCCCAGCTGACATTTACAAAGAGCCGCTTGGCTATGACCCGCTCCCTAGATTAACCTCCACTTGTTCTCATAAGTATCCCTGATATTAAAAGATGGGAAGCAGCATCAGGCGGCGGCGGAGGGGGGCAAAAAAAAGAGAAAGAAGTGTGACTTTTTTCAGTGCACCGTTTGCATACATCATTAGGGAGAACAACAAAAATCAATTGCACATTCCAGAATAAATAAAAACAAATATCTTGAGCGGGCCCTCTTGTTGACTCATTCCAGATTACATTTAGTCGGCTGTTTAAACGCTGATTTACAGCAAGATGGAGTCCATTCCCCGCACTCGCCTGCCTGTCTGCCTGCCTGTTCAGAATATGAAATGGAAGTTAAACACTGTGAATCTCCAGCGTGAGGAGGAGGGCTCTGGACGTGTGGGCAGTGTAGCATCAAATAGATTGTGTTTCCTCCCGTGTAAACGCCTAATGTGTGCCGAGCGCTCTGACACAGATGAATGTAAGGAATTTGCTGTAAAGACTTTACGGCCCTTTTGAGAGACATGGCTGGAAACCGGCAGCGTGGAACCTCCTCCACGCCCCCCTGAGCACATGTCCGCACAACACGCGCACGTTGGCGAGCGCTTGCACTTGCACTTGCACACGTGGCGAGGCGCACGGCCCTCCGAGGAGAGAGGCTACATCAAACTGGCAAAGCTGGTGCAGGCATCAGGGATGCTTTTTATTTGCTTTGGGTCAGATGTGGTGGCCCTGACGATGTGATGAGAATCATCCCACAGACCCGCTCGACGCTGTGCGCCGTATTAAGGCAGGAAACAATCTCCTGACCGAGCTTATCATTTAATATACGAGCGCTACCTTCTGTTGCACAACAGGGCAAATTTTAAAGCGACTGAAGTATAAACTGGCCTTTCAAGTGGCTGCTCCCATTTTGTGACAACAGAACTCGCCTGCCAGTTCCCCGAGCCTTTTGTGACGGAGCTCAAAGCTCTCGGCTGCTTGTTGTCAGCTCCGGTTTTATTCCCACTCTCACCGCTCTATTTAGATTCATTTATTTTTGGTTCAAATGCTGTAAAATGAAAGTGTGATGCCGAGAGGGAGGGTAAAGGGAGTGTTCCCTCTCTCTCAGACAGGTGGCCCCGGTTTATGTCGCCGGGCCCCAGGGGCCCCACTAACTGAGTCTGAGCGAGAGGAGGGACCCGTCTCTCGGCGCTACACAGGTGGTGTGAAACGCAGCCCTCTCTCCACACCTGAAATATTCAGATTCTTCCAGCGGCTTCGCTTTGATCTCACCGCAATCGACAAGGGAAAACGTAGAGGATGGGGTGGTGGGGGGTAGAGAAAACAACAAAAACAAGAGGAAGAGCAGCACACCTGAGAGCGAACAGATTGACATTTCTTAAGAGAGAATAAACAATCGCAGGTTAGCTGTGCTGCATCGCTGCAGCTCGTCGTTTCAGGTGAAAGTGGGCCACGGCAGCGATGGCTGCGTCTGCGGAGCCTTCCTCCTCTCGTGCAAACTGACCTCAATGGTGAAGCTTCACAGGAACGAGTCCCCCGCAGCACGCTCCTCTGTTTCCACTTTGAAAGTTATTAGAAACCAGAAAGCAAAACCTGTCCCCAATTTTATTCAAGTGCGACACTGTTGCCGCTCGCCTAATTTTTCACGCATACCCCAGAAAAGAAAAAACCCCCAACTTATTTTGGACGGTTATTGTGTTTGAAGCACCGGGCTCTCTCTTTTTTCTAATTCTCAACTATTGTAACACCTCCCCGTTGCTCTTTCATATTCACATCTCCATTTGAGCCGATCATTTTGGCCGACTGAGGTTATCGTGTCTTCGCTCAGGTTTCAACTAGTCTGCTAATGAATCATAGGACTGTGTAATTAGTCACCCTGCATGTACAACACAATGACAATAGACACCCTGATTGTAACCACAGAGTTTGAAAGGAGCAGAACAATGCTCGGCCTTAATGATGATATATAAGGTGTTGTAATTGGCCTTCGTTTGGAGCGCTCAGTCATGGATTGTAATTTGAAGTTTCTAATTGGAGGGCATTTAAAGTTATTCATTGGTTTCAGAGTGGATACAGGATTGTTTGAAAGAGCTGTAATAAGATGTTTTCATGATACCTCTTGATACTATTTTTGAATAAGACTTGACAATAAATGGAATTAGGGCCTCCCTGGTCATACTAAGATGAATTACCAGTGCATTAGTGTGAAAAAAAAGAGGGGGAAAAGCGCGTTTGTGTGTACATGTGTGTCCAAGCGTGCATGTTGGATTTAAAGAGAGAGAAGTGTTGACAAGTAGGCTGTGCTCTGGCGCATCAGGCGCCAAAAACTCTCTAAATGAAGCAGGGTATGACGAATAATGGCTGACAACACCAGTCACACCTTTTGCTGATGGTTGTAACGCTCACGCGCTTCTCCTTCCTTTTGTAAGATTTAGCATGCTGTTTGAAGACAGCCTGACTGACTGGGGATTAATTATTTTGGATGATTTATCAGACTTTCCAGTCCAGAGTTGAGCGAGGTGTCAAAATGAAACGTGAGTTTTAAAAAACATTTATTTATTTATTTTCCCTCCGCATTCGCCGGTAAGTCCTCACACACAGTCTGTACACTATACACCTTTACCTGTTTATGCACACAATGCAGTCAGCATTGCTGCTACACAGTGGACGGAGCTAGGGTTCCCAACCTCGGTGTCAGGACCTCACAAGGAGACATAAATTGTATCAGAGGAGGTGAAAGGAGACTTATTGGACACTCGGAGCACACATGCTTATTATACACAGTTCCTGCATGACTGCTGCAGCATTTTTCAGCTGCAGCTTGTACGCTTTTATATGACGTGCGCAATGAGCATGGGATCAAACCTCCAATCCTGTGATTACTCTACTCCCACAAATGTAATAAGGCAATGGCAAGGGAAAAGGAAAGGAAGGCATCATGTCTTCATATCATTCGAAGTCTGTTTAAGCTGCAGAATTTCCTATCGCCTCCTCAGACATGTCAGGCCTGCTGCTGTCCTGCATCGCTGCCCCTCCACTACCCCAACATTCACCTGTGGGCTCTGAGGGATAATTACTTATCATGTCCCAGATTCTACGTGTGTCATATTTTTGGGAAGAGATGATTTCAGAGCTGAACTCTCGCTATATTCTGTTGCTTTAATAAATCAGTAAATTCAAATATGAGCTCTCTGACTGAAATATGCATGGTTTGTGATTTTCTGGGCAGATACAAAAATTATGATTTGGCTGATAGCTGATGGTTTATTCTCTCTCGTCTTTATTTTTTTGTGGTCACTCATTCTGCCTTTTTCCCCATGAAAACAAGGAAATTGTCTTTACAGATGATACTTTAACAGATTTATTGCCCACAGACATTCATGTTTGTCCTGTGTTCCTCTGCTAACTGCTAACCCGTCACGGCACATAGCTGCTCCTCCCTGAGCCTGATTGTGTTGGAGGGTTCTTCCTATTAAAAAGGAGTTTTTCCTTCCCACTGTCGCCAGGTGCTTGCTCATAGCAGGTCGTTTGATTGTTGGGGTTTTGTCTGTATTATTGTTGGGTATTTACCTGTTGTTGTGATTTGTCACTAAATTGAATTGAATTGAATATAAAGTTGAGGCAAGTCTGTGTTACCTTACCTAACAGATGTGTATGCAAATAGCTGTGTGTGGAAGCTGCTTATTTGCGCCTTATTTCTCTTTAATTAGCCGTTGGCAGTCAGTGTTTGGCAGATTTTCAGTGCAGACCTCTTCATAACCATGTTTAGATAATATTTTTGTGGGTAGACCGTATACTTTGTAACTTTTTCTAAATCTTTATCTTGGGTTAAGCTCAACCCCATGTGGCACTCACAGTTGTTTAAACGAACTGGGAAATATTGGGTAATAGTGGGTATTGGGTAGTTTGGTTGAACCGCAGTGTGATGGTGACATGAAATGATGTAGAGCAAAACTAACGAAGCATCAGTTCGGGGAATAAACAGATGGAGGGGGATGCCAGGTGATAGCATCCCGCCCCCCCCCACAGCATCCCTGTCAGAAGCTGCATGCTCAGCTCACATTCCAAGTGTGGGGTCGCGGAGGTCAGAAGCTCCTCCCTGCTGGGTTTGTCTGGGCGGTCTAGCACCCACATAGACACACGCTGTCTGTTTGTGCCCTTAACTGACGCTCAGCTCAAGGAGGCCAGATAAGAGTTCATTTTGGATCTTTCATATGGACAGGCGCCAACGTGCGCCTCTCCCCGAGCTCCTCTAACCCCTTCAGCCAAACCACTCCCTCCGCCGTTAGCGGCTGGGAGCGTTTGCCAATCATAATGTTGAGGCCAGACTAGACTGCAGTGATTGGGGCCATTGATTGTAGTGATTTGATTTATTGATCAGTCTGCCCTCTCGAATGTGGCGTCTCAGATGCGGGGCTAATCTGAGGCTGCTATGGACAATCTTGTGCCTCACAGAGAATGAGAAGCGATAAGGAAAGTATGAAAGGAAACTACACTTATCTTAATCACATACTGGTCCCCGCTCTGCCTCGTTCGCTGCAGCCCCCCGTGTGCAGATGTCAGCGCACATGTGTCTGTGCGCACACATGTGTGCCAAATCGCTCTTTTGTGCAAGACCTTGCGTGCAAAGAGTGTGTGTTGTTGTGTCAGTGTGCGTATGCGGTGGGGGTTGTGAGGCAGTACAGTCACCAGGCAGAACAGAGTGGATCTATAAATTGATGGAATTCAAAGCCTCCAGCATCGATTACCATTATAACAAACAGCAGCACACAGAATGTCTGATTATTTTTAGACAAAGATTCTGTGCTCTCAGCAGCAATTCTGCTGATGCTGTCACACTTTCAGACATCTGCCTATGATTGCAATTAGATGGGATACAAAAAGAAAAATAATACCCCCATCTGCATTTTCCCCTCTCTCCTCCTCCTTCCTGTTTTTTCCCTATTTAATTTGTGCTGTCCAAGCCCACTGCACACAATAGTGATTTTGACTCAGTCTACCTCAATGCAGTACCTTGCTAGTTTTCTTTTTTTTGCACAGTTGTCAACATTTTCCACCACGGCTTGTCTTTGTGAAAGGCCAGAAAATAGCTTACCACCACAGATGTAATCAAGATGAGCTAGGTTTAATGAATCAATGTCAAATCTACTCCAACATAACACATTAGCGAGTCCTGGATTTTACCTAAAACATTCCTGCTTGCACAGATTGCTACAGCACATCATTTTGCTCCACTTTTTTTTTTGTCAAGAACAATTGTGTTAATTAGCTTTTATCCAACTTCCCTTTGCCTAGAATCATCATTTAAAGAAACATAACATACTCGCTTTGTCTTTTTTTGTGTGTCAGATTTCTTGCCACCTCTAACCTCCAGTTTCTTGCCTGCTTCTCTCACCCTATGGAGTCTGAAAGGATCTGTGCCTGTAGCCTTCGCTGCAACACGCTTTGCATAAACCTCAGACCTCTTAATGTAATATAAACAGCTGCTTTATCATATCATCTGATGGCTCCACTATGGGGTCCGTCTTTGGTCAGTGTCAGAAGGCCACAGTCTGCTTTTGTAAGCCAAAGGATATATGAGTCATGGTTTCACAGCTATTTTTTCCTTCCCTTGTGTTTAGCTGGTCATTGAGCCGCTAGTCCGTTTACAGGCTGCCAATAGGGTGCAGATCTAGCCTGTTAAAACCACTAAGCTCCTTCTTTCTTGGTCTTTGTTTTCGAGTCACCAAGATTGCCTTCTTCTCACGTATCGATGGGAGCACACCAGGACTGGTTCCATTCTCAAAATCCCTCTTTCCTGCCTCCTCTGGTCCCAGTGACAGCTCCGCCCTCCCAGGGGAAACTCATCAATTATGGCTGGATGTTTGACTGGCAGAGGCTTAATGACAGGAGCTCTGTATTGACCTGACTGCCACACACTGAAAATTTGGTCCCAATCGCCCTTTTTAAAACCTGTCAAATGATTACTGAGAAACTCCTCTTTGCACAGCTTGTTGCAACTTGCCTTTTCTTCCTCTTTTTTTAAGACGAAGAAATCTACATGTTCATGCAATTGATCCTGTGAAGGATGAAGCCCAACATAATGAAGGGAGATAAGTGAATTTTATCAGGGATCTTGAAGGTCCCCTGGTTGTAGGTTGAAACGGATCACATCTGATTAGAAAGCAGAGGAAAAGTCTTCCTCAGTATCTTTTGTCTCCGGAGATAGCATTGCTATTTCAGCAACACTATATTGTGAGTTTCTCCCATCATCAGTCTGAACAAGACAACCAAAGTAGCAAACCGTCTGTTCTGCCTCACTTCTTTCCAGAAAGACAGGCAGTAGGTTTCATTTGATGGGCTGTTGCCCAGGCTCCCCTCCCTCGTAATGGTCTAGAAACTGTGGGGATGCTTTCAAAATAACCGTGCCATAATGACTGCACTGTTTGACTTGCATACTGCATGAGTATCCACCATTCTCATCAGCTGAGCTGCAATAAAAGTGAGCCCAGCTTTACGGCGAAGCCACTGACGCACGGGCAGACTCAGAAAAACCACACTGTTATATCTTAAGTACTTATAAAATCCACTCAAAGTCACTTCTTGAGGAATTTTCTCTTGGCAAGATTAGCCAGTCTAGGGCCATTTGAATCTAGTGGAGGTTGGCCGGCTTCTGAAAGCCGACTCTCTAATCTCCAGGAAGGCTCATCCCAGATGGACTGTGAGGACTAACAGGAATTTATAAAGTCCTGTCGCCTTATCCTGTACAGCCATGCCCTTTTTCTTTCTTTTTTTTTTTCCTTCTGTGACAGCACGATTTACAAGGAAAGACACATTTCCTTCTCACCAAACGTATCATAAATATTGGGACGTTTTGACAAGGGTAGATGTTCAAACATGTTACGTTGGTCTTTGGTATAAATACAAGGCACGCAGCCTTTTAGGCATGATTGACTTCAACTTGACCTGTCATTACTTGAAAACTACACATTGCATTGCTGCAGTTTAAGTTTTTCTTTAGTTTCTTTTTGTATTAATGCAAAGCAATTTCACACAGACCCAGACACACATAGAAAATAACTACAGTGAGCTATGAAAACAACTGACCCAGAATAAAATGGGTGGTAATGTCTATTATTCGTATTGTTAGCAGTCTTCCTTAAAAGACAAAACTACACTTGCACTATGTATCTTCTAGCTCGTCTTATTTCTTTGTTTGCGTGCACCTAATCTGTTCAGTTGGCCACTGGTTTATATGTTGCATATATACCACATGAGAGCAGTCTCATCTAAGGCTTTGTGAACAGTGAAAAAATATAATTTTATATGTTTTTATATATTTATGGCATCACCTGTAGTGAAACTGTCTATACCAGTGCTTTTACTTTATGTCCAGGATAGCAAATACATTTAAAAAATGTTTTTCTTTTTTTTTATATTTAGCTTTTGCTAAAGTGACACAAATGATAAACATCAATCTCAATATGCGATGCATATGGGGAAAAATGAGCAAAGACGCTAACAGAGATTGGCTGCTGCCACAAAAACAACCAAGAAATGATGCAGTCGAGAAGAACCAGACTTTCCAATATTTCCAATATTTGTTAACTTCTTTTTTTGCTAAAAATCTTCATCCAGCAAACCTCTTGGCTATGAGCGGAAAACTGCAGCTTAGCACAGCAGCACATGCCTGGAGGTGCAACCTGGCCAGTCAGGAACATTTGCCCCCTTGTAGTGATGCTTGTGACTTTTCCGTTTTTAGCCTGTGGCGATGACGCTCTGTGTTCAGTGATCGATCACCGATTTCTTGGAAAGTGAAGTTTTTGTCAGAAATTAAATCCTTTGCAAACATGTTACACATGACTATCCATGTGCGTTGTTATAAAATTACTATAATTCAACAACTGGACACAGTTCGACAGTTCAAGTTTAAGATCTATAGAAAATAAACAAAGCTGCATGAATTAAATCTGATTTTTTTTTACATGTTAGGGCACTCAAAAAAGTTAAATTGAAAGTTTTAGACCTCAGCTTGGCTCTCACTGCTTTCATTGCATATGTCAACTGGGCTGATAAATGGGCTGATAGTGATATTGGAGTGATGGATCAGTTACTTAGTTGTATGGTTTTTAACCTTTTAATGACTGAAAGTGTTGTTTTGATTGAACAAATTTAAAGATTCAGTGTGTTGCATTGAGGCTGAACGCCAATGAAAGAGTCAGGAAGTCAGAAAGAATAAAATGCTGTTATAGTTTTGTGACATACAATAATGCCATACCTAACATTTAAATGGACTTCTGTGGAACATTTTATAGGCTAAGACGGTTGGAGAAGAAAGAGTTAGTGGGATAAGTTTAATATAACCTCCTGTAGAGGAACCTGGGGTGGATTGATGGGCATTAAAGCTGTAGCTTTGACATTGGACGCTGCTCGTCACATCTCAGGAGCATGGACCTTGGCCAATACAGCGCCAAGGTTGTAAATGTCCTCAAGGCTTGCATGCTGTCGCAACAAACTTTTACTGCCGAGGCGATAGCATCAGTCAGGTACCTTTCTTGTAGACAAATTGGTAAAGTTGTGGCGTTAGAGTCTCAGTGTATAGCATCTCGCTTAAGACCGTGCACATTCCTACTTTAGCCCCTTTTTGACTCGCCAGTCCAGGGACTTGAACCAGCAGCCCTTCAATTAACAGACCGCTTCTCCAACCGACAGGCTGTCACCATCCCACGAGGCCACGGCTGGTTGGAAGCTTCATCCTTCCATTATCTGACTTTTTTCCCTCTCCTCCTTGTCGTGTTATGATTTATTAAATTGCCTTTAAGTAAGACTGCAGATTAATTAAAACACAGTCAATTTAATTTCCCGGCGTCATATATAACTTCGTAGTGGTAATTGAATCCCCTACTCCACTTTTTATATTGTAACCCAGCAGTTACAAGAGAAGAAGAGCCTCGTCAATTACTGATAATCACAGTCCAAACTAAGAGGAATACACTGCTGTCTGTTTCACTGCTCGGTGTAGGAAAGCAGAGTTCGAATCTGCTTTCTCCCTTTTTTTTCTGTTTGCTGAAAGAGCCGGGAATTGGATGACTGATCAATAATATTGGATTTGCGGATGGCATGTGGTGCAGCTGAGTCCACGGTGAATGCAAGGTTCTGATGAAGGGGCCTGCTGCACAGGCAGCTATGCATAGCGGATCAGACATGTCGGCAGGGCGGAGCTCTCGTTTTGCTATGACTACAGATATGTAAGCAACCGATGTGACATTAATGGAATAGCAATTGGGGCCCGTTGTTGTAGCAAAAGGGTAATGTGGTTTAAAGCTATGGAGGCTGCTGTCGCGTATTGAAAATCTGAGCGGGATCAATATAAAGATTGGTGCGGGCGATGGGGGAGAGAGATGGAAAAGAGGCTGAAAATAGATCTGACCTGTGGTAATTACTACAGCATGTGAGGCGCTCGTGTGTTTGAATCAGGTCTCGGCCGGGCTTAAAAAACAGCCACTCATTTCAGAAGGAAGCTCCATTTGTTTATAAGGGTGTTTGTCAGGTTATTGGGCCTTAACATGTGACCCCCTCCCTCCCTTGCTCTCTCTCACCCTCTCACCCCATTCGCTCACTGGCGCTCTATAGCTGTTGCAAGCGTATTGATTATTTCAAATACTGATTATCTAAAAGGCCTTCTGCTACTGTAGGCATTGGATTTATTTTGGCTTAATTATTTATGGGCCAGGGCTAGCTGTAAGTATTACTGCTGTGAGATCATGAAGGATTACATTGTTAATATTCAGCAGTGTATTTTTATTTATGTACACTCTTAAGCTTTACTGGATGAGCTTTGGCCGGCTCCCTAAAGTGCCCTCTCTCTCTCTGTCTCGCTCTGTTTCTCTCTCCCCCCGTCTCACCGTTTGTCTGTCTTTTGTGTGTTTTGTAGAGGGAGCTAAACTCTGCAGCGTCTGAACTGGCGGGTCGACAAGAGGAGAGTGAACATTCCCACAAGCACCTGGTAGAGCTGAGCAGAGAGTTCAAGAGAAATGTCCCTGAGGTGAGTCTGGCACCCCCCCACCCCTTACACTGTCTCACACATACACACATATGACCCCCCTACATTATTTCAACTATGTGCCATTTTGCTCATCTTCACCTCAGCAGGTACTGACTGTCTGCATCACTGCAGCTGCTCAAGCCCCCGCACATACCTTTTTGAACAGGGAATTATTTCTCTTGTAAAGCCTGCATTAGCATACTGTATGTTAACAGTGCGCAGCACTTGCGAGAAATCAGGGTTAGCCTCCTCCCTTCCCCTTTCCAGTAGATCAGTTAATATTTAAATGCTGAGGCCTTGCAGTATTAGCCTCTGGCTTGGTGCGATGAGGGTTGAGGGGGCTCATTTGCAAAAAAAGGTAAGCACGACTGTGCTGGTTGCTTTCAACTCCAAAGCTAAAGCACCACTTTATGAAAAAGTTATCTTGGTGTCAGAGTTGGCAGTGGATGTTGATATATCTCTAGGTTTATGAGATGGATCAGGAACAGGTGTCTCTCCAAACCCATTAAGGAAAGGGATTCTGACAAAACAATGTGATGAATGCTGATTAGGACGCATCCCCCTCTGCACCATCCCGCCTGTTAGGGTTCACTACTTTGTCTCTGGTTGTATGTTACAATACAGAACCAGACACAAGTTGTGATATACACTGAGCTATCAAAGCAGCTACTTTCCTTTCCTTTAACAACAAGTGAACTCCGTTAGTCTGATGTATCTTCAGTTCATTCTTTTTCTGAACTCTCTTCTAACAGCTTTCACTAGAATAGCATATTTTGCAGTCTCTTAAAACAAAGCTCCACATGGCTAATTACCATAACCAAGCACGTGGCTAATTAGAATATTATTACATATACACATTACCCAAGCTATTTCTCAACATGTTTTTACACATGTTGTTTACACACGTGTGATGTGTTCTTGTTCTAAAAAAAAAAAAGTCTCAACAGATGCTCAGATAAATTGTGTATTTTACTCCAAAGCTAGGCTAACATACAAGTAGCATCCCTAAAGTTTGCTACAGTGATGAAGCAGGCCCTTTTAGCTTCTTAGCCATAATCTCACATGTAATCTCATAGCTTTGTGTTTCTTTACATCCACTGTTTGTCTTCAGCTGAAGCGGTGTGGACCACTGACTCTGCATTGATCTTTTCATATAGCCTCTTGCTACTTCCTTCCTTCTGCTGTCTTGCCACCAGCACTATTTTCCCCTCTTTATTTTATTTCTTAATTAATAGTTCATCTGTAATTCTTAGATTTTCTTGTTGAGGGACAAACAAAAAAATTCTACCTTAAGCCAAAGTCAAATTTAAATGTTGAAGTTGTTGTTTGCCAATGATGAGATTCCTTAATTAAGACTTTAAAGCGAATGATACGGTGGCCCTGAGAGTCAAAGCACAACAGATGTTTTGGGGGGGGGAGGAGGCATTAAGGTGACAAAACAGCTGCAGAAGCGACAGAAACTAAAACATGCGAAGGGTTGCGCCGCTGAGATACGCTTAAAAGAAGGATTAATCAGTGCCGTGAGGGAGAAAAAGGTAAGGTCACATGGTTCATGCAATACTGTAGCTACGTGTTTGCTATTAGTCGTTTATTGTTAGCTTGTCACTTTCGCAGCTTGTCACGTTATCGTCTCCACAGAAACGCTTGAGTTGCATTTTATCTTTTCTCTTTCCGTTGTGTTTTTTGTGTGTAGTTTTTTTTTTTGGTAGCTTTTCTATATGCTGACGTTTTCTTAAGTTGCAATGCATTTGACCTCTCAGGGCTGCCGTAGAATGAGGACTGGCGATAGATATTGATAAGACTTGATACCGATACTGTTATTGATTCTTCTTAGCTGAGCCACAACAAAACAGTTTTTATTATGTTAGAGTTTTGAACACAGTGTAGAAACTAAAGGAGAAATAAGTATTTGAGGTGTGCCCCACTTATTAAAAGCTAATGTTGATTATTTTTCAATATGTAGCTGTCAAAAGAAACATGTTGGCACTGGTAAAAAGGAGTGATGCACTTGGAGCCATATGATTCTGATGAACTGGACAATCTGGAACCAGTCCTGAATAGCTTTCCTTAATGAAATTTCATTGCATTAACTACAGTGTAGTCAGATATGAGATCTCTTTGTGGTTAGCACCACGGAGAGAAACTATTAAACACAAGCAATGCGTCTTTCAGTGTAAGTACTGGAATGTGAATGTCATTTGAAGCGAACATAAGCTATAATATTTCTTCTGTTTACAATCAGTTCTTGTCTTGTCATTATTTAGGGGTACTAAAAATATCTTATTTAACCAGGACCCGTTATGCTCATTTTCTAGTTCCATATTTATGTTCTTGGACCTGAATAGCTTTGCATAATTCACAGTTAAAATATAATATTTATTGAGCTCGTCTTATCTTCTGTCTGAAGCGAGCCGTTTTTCCCCTCCCTTTAAGAAAACTTTCTTCTGACTACAAGAGGTTTGAACATCAGGTGGGTGGGGCTTGAATTCTTACATCCAGAGGTGTATGGCTCAGGTGACTACAACAGGGATATCCCCTCACATTGACATCATGCAGGACCAAGAGTAGAAAAAGTGAAAGAGAGCATTTTTTTGTCACATCCTGACTAATCATACTTTCAGACGCTACTAAATTCTACTAAAAGGGGCGGATGTCAAACTATCCTAACCATTACACTTAATACATCACAATACGATTTTAACAACATGTAGAATTTCATGTGTCATTATTTATGTTCTGGGCTATTTTTAATACCTACTAAGAAGCTATATAGACATCACTTATTTTCATGTTCTTCTGCTTTACATTAAAAATGTGCTGAGACCTCGATGCACCTTGCTTTTGTAAAGCAAAATGGCAATTAAGGTAGATTGAACCGAGTACATGAAAAGCAAAACCTAAGAGAGATACAGATATGATTTAGTCCTTTTTCATCATCTTCCTTTGAAATGATCAACTATTGACATGTAGGCTGAATTCAAAGGGAATATTTTTATATTTTATAAATTAACCTTCAAGCTATTTGCTATGCTGCCTGCCTATCTCAGCCTGTAGTGCGCTGCTGTAATCTTGTCAGTATAATACAGGCGTTTAAGACAGGATCAGGCTGTCACCACTGGCAGCACAATCCCCTTACCTGAGGCTGCGAGAGCTCGCACACGTCTGGATCTCTAGCTAGTGGAAAGCCCCACTTTTGAAACATGCCCACTCAAACTCTTCAGGTTTAACCACTAATACTCACACCCCATTACGACGTAACTCACCGGCAGCACACGTGCAATGTGAGGGAAGCTGTGGTGAGAATCCATTAACGTGCTCTTTCTTATGTTTGTGCCGCACTGGGACTGGTAGACAGGTGGAGTGTGTGCAAAAACGACAAAGTGCTGAGACAGTTTTTTTTGTCTGTACACAGGAAGTCCGGGAGATGGTGGCACCTGTTCTCAAGAGTTTCCAAGCCCAGGTGAGTCGCACGACTTTTGCATGCTACGGATCACTGATTCAGCAGCAGATTTAGCAGATTCAGCGCTTTTATCGACGATGTCTGAGGCTTTGTCTGCATAACATTATAATCTACTGAAAGGAGACACTCTTGCTTAGCACACTGACCAAAGCAGACCACTGTGCTCCTGGAAAGAAACACTTGATTGATAGGGCAAGGAATCCATGGCGTGCTTTTCATGTTACTGCTCATCTGGTGCTTATTGACTGATGCCTTTTCTGTCAAAGTGAAGTAGCATCTATCTGCCATTAGATGATCAGATATCTGGCTTCTCATATTTTCTTGGCTGAGACAAGCCCTCATTTCCTGTTGTGATGGTGCATTCAGCGTGCCCCCTCTGACGTCGCCATATTGAAAAAGTCATCTGATACCTACCAAGACTCTGCTCTAGCCATTAAACCAAGGTCATAAATCACATTTGTGAGCTGCATTATGGTCCACGAAGCAGAGGCTTATGGAAATGATACCACAAATATGTTTCCAGTCTCGTTCTCCCCCTTCTAAACTCCCGCTCAGCGCTAACCTGAAAGCCTCATCATCGGTAAACATTAGAACACTCGGCATGGATTGTTCAGATCTCTTGGAAGCGATTATTGGCAGCTTCTTTTTAATGCTTTATAATTGACTATGCCCAAGTAAGCGTGTTTTCTGGCAGGAGCTATCACATTCAGCACCCTGTGGTTGATTTCTGTGCTAATTCAATTACTCCGACTGTAAAGTTCCACAAATATCAGAAGCACCCTTCCATATCTTTATTGTGCAAACAGGAACCCAAAGGATTAATTTAAGCACCATTGATGTCTGACAACTGGGAGTCTCGAGATGTTTCATAGTAGATAAAATAGATGGCTGATAATGAGCAATGATTTTTTTCTTTTTTTCATGTTAGCTGCAGGCCTCTCTGGGTACCTCTTGGTCTCTCTTGTGTAACTACCACAGGCTCGTGTTCTGCACATTTATAAGTAAGCCAGCTTGCAAAGCAAAAAAGCTATTTTTTGATCGCAGGGTGCAGCAGGCAACTAAGCACACCATAATAATCTAATCCTCTGGTGTTTTTCTGATACACTTTGACCTTATTGGTAATGTCAAACAGCTTGCAGAGGCTTGTGAACTTTACCCAGCGGTAGTCTGCTCGACCTCAGTGTAAGCCGTGGGACCTCGACCTGCTGCTGCTGCAGGGGGAGACAGTGGAAGGGAAGGTTGGAGTTGGATGTGCTTATTTGGCTGTGTGGTTTGGGATAGACCGAAGCTCCCCTGCAGGTGCACTGTACAGGTGGTGAACCGTAGAATAGTCCCGGCGTGTTCTGCGTGTGCGTGTGTGAGGATGCATACTTGCGAGGAGGAGAAAAAACTGGGTCCCTGCCCCCCTTTTCTTCCCCTCCCTCATTGCAGTTCGGAGGCCCAGAGGAGTGCCTCTTGGTATTTGGACCCTCATCATGCCACTTCTAAAGGAGAAGTCGGCTCCTTTGAAGTGTTTGCGACATGACAGGTTCCCTTTCTTTTCTTTTTTCATTTCAATGTTCCCCACCCACTTTCCCTCTCTTCTCCCGTCCAATCTCGCCTTCTAATTATCACTAACCAGGCGACTGATTAGAAACACGTTGCCGACCTAGTTTTTCCGCAGAGCTGGAGGAGGAGAAAGGGTTAATCCCAGAGCTGGTGGCTGTCATTGGTCGCTTCCCTCCTTCTTCTCCTCTCTCTTTTTTTTTTCTCCTTTCGTTCTGCTCTCCTCTTTTCTTTCCCTGGAAGTTTGCTAATGAGGTCCCGTCAGAGCTGAGGAGAGGTGTTAATTTGGCCTTGTGAAGTAGGAAGGAGATTAAGGACAGTGAGGAGCTGAGTTTACGGCTTAAAATACACCGCTGTCCTTATTAATCCACAGGGCCCTGGGAGACCGGCGTTTTTGGTTTTATAATGAACACTGTCTTATTAAGAAGGTAATTTTAATAAAAATTTACGGCGAAGAAGAGGAGATGGTACACGTCTCCATGGTCTCAGGCACACCTTTGGGGCTGAGGGATATGACAGTTATTTCTCAAATAACCGATCGCTGGAGAGCCGGGGCCCGTTGGACTGCGCTGTTCACACAGCTCTCTCTCTCAGAGCTCTCGCTGCCATCTGAACATACAGGAAAAACAGACTTTGCCGACTCTCACCGAGACTTCGCGGGCTTCTCAGTGCAATTTACACCTCCCTCTCACTTTAGAGTATAAACTCCCCTCAGGACGAACCGTGATTCCTGGTATGTTTGCAGGAGAGAGGCAGATTCCTCCTCACATCCGGACAATCTGAATATCAGGCCCAAATTAAGCACTCATTCTATTTTTCTCTCCTCTCCTCTTGATGTCGTTCGGCGATCTCGGAAAAAGAAAACAGCAGTATGGGTCCCTAATTACTGAAACTTGCTTTACAATGATAATCCGTAGAGTAATTTAGCGTGCACAATGAGAGTTGTGGTGCTTGCGCAGATGGAGATTCTGATAAATAGTTTGTAACGTGTAATTAGCAGCTCTGCCGGTTACATGCCATTAACCCCTCAAGCTCAGGAATCATTATTGGCCCTCATTATCAAGCAGTAAGGTACGATCGAGCTGACTAGACATCAAAAACATCAAACAGCTATTAAAGCAGTGCGAGCTGGGGGCCGGTGGACACCTGTTTATGAGTCTAACTGTGCCATTTCTTCCCCTGAGGTGCTAAAAGTGATGATGTGAGGGAAGACAATGTTTTCATGTATATTGTTGTTGTTGTGGTTGCTTGTTTTTCTGTGTGAGCTTTGGAGGTCTTTTTCAAATGAATTAAGACATCTCAAAATGGCTGCTGTGTCTTGTCTGGAAAGGTGGACTGTGCTGGTAATATGACCTTTCATGCTGGAGAGCGGCACCAGAAATGTGCAATAAAAAAGACAAAACAGTTGTTTGGATTGTCATATCTGCTTTCGTGCTTTTTTGTTTTTGTCGTTAAAAGCTTCTGCAACTGTATTTTCATCCTCGTTTAAGGCTTCTTGCAGATAATTTGTCCACGAGTATAAGAGCTGAGTGGAGACCTTTGCCCATAATGCCTCGCCCTGAGCTGCCCTCCCGTACTCCACGCGGCGAGGTAGACGACCACCATCTTTGATCATCCATCGAGAGCCGACCAGTTTTTCCTCCTTTTTGATTAATTCCTGAAGGAAATGATAATTTCTCTTGAATGTATGAATATGTTATGAATAGTGGAATGAATCAAAGAGTAAAGGATGATAATTAATTACAGCGCTATGATAAAAGGCTGTGGGTGTTATGACGCAAGCTTCCTCTGTGTCATTATGAGAGGCTCCGTAATTACCTTTCTGCACGAGCCAGCGCTCCTGGCGGTGCTGGCAGTGAGAGTGCCGCTCGCTGAGTGAGTCTAACGGTCATAAAGCTTTTCCCTGCCTAATTGTCTGAGGGGCTCTATGGCACTTTCATAGATGAGGGACTGCGCCGTTAGGAAAAATGCTCGGCGACGCTACAGCTTTTCCAGCTCAATGAAGACAGATCTTCATCATGGGCTAAACCTTGCGGTTATTAGGTACAGATTGCATGAGTGGATGGCTAACTTGGGAAGGTGGTGTCGGAATGAGTGAGCAGCAGAGTCATACAGTCTGATAAAAAGCTGCTAGTAGACTACGTACAGTTTTAAAAGCAAGCTAGTGTGGATTTCTTTGTACATTATAGGCTCATATTTCTGTGCCAGTGAACCAGATCTGTGCCTCCCAGGTACCTCTGAATATTCCCTTTGTGTTATTATTCATGCCCTACCTTATGTAAGGGGCATTTACGACACCCTCCTACTCACTCCCACTCGCCCATCCTCCCATGCTTCCCCCCCCGGCTATGACCAGGCTGCTCCATACTGGGCCGACGAGGTATCTCTAATGCCTGTCTCCTGCTCGGCTGTCTTAGGCTCATTGAGCAGCAGGCCAGGCCCAGGATCTCCAGGCCATTACCTATTCATAGCACGCACCGGCCTCCAGCCTATTGTGGGGAACATAATGGGCTCCGGGGCCATGTAAACCACCGGCTTTCTGCTCCCAGTTTATCGCTTGTGTCCTTTTCATGCTAAGGAGAGGGAATGAAGGTGAGAGTAAGGAAGTTAGGAGAGAGAAGGGAGAGCCAAGAGGGAGAGGGATGTGAGGGGGCGTGGGAGTGTAATTGGACATTAGATAATACCTTCCTTGAGTCTTCTACGTCCTTTGCATCTCCTGAGGGTGAATGGCCTTGCATGTTCTCCACATCAGTGCAGAAAAGCTGCTTTGAGCCAAACGTAATGCACCTCGATTCACTCACTGTTTCAGTTTCTATTACTTTAAAGTTTACTTTTATCGATCACGATTAATCAGAGATGAACAAGCTTATATGTGGATGTTGGATCAAATGCTCTGTATCCTGCTGTAACAATGCAACTTCATTTCGTCTAATGCCAAGTCCTGTACATGAGCAGTGAATAAATAGCCTTTTTCTGAAGATACTGATATTTCTTAGAGATAGTCTAGTTTAAGTTGACACATCACTTTACATTCTAAACGTATTCAGTGCAAGACATGTAGTAAATGGCCTCTGGGTGAATTTGAACCTGGGCCTCTGGTTAACCTGCTCAGCCTTTTGCACTATACCAACATCCTTGTTTGGAATAACTTTAAAGTGACCTGTGTAACTTCTGCCAGGTACTGTGGGCACAACTGACAAAATACAGAATAATAAATGTGAAAATATTGTAATCAGCAAGTGAATTTTAAGTTGGTATATTTACAGATAAATTTAATATAAAGCCAGGACGATGCCACCCACAGGTTTGTGAACTTTGGCTTTTGAAGCCTAAAAAAACAGATAAAAGTAGAATTACCCTCACCCAAAAGCGTGCACTTCCTGGGTGGTTTGTTGGTACAAAAAGACATTCAGCTGTGTCAGCATTCACCTTTCACTCAAAGAGGGCATGCTGTTAATGTGCAATGTAAAATTGTAAGGCTTATGAAGGATTTAAATGAATGAAAATAATAAAAATCTACCTGCTATCAAGTACATTAGTTATAAAGACCAAAAATGTTTATTGTAATTGTCATTTTAACATGGAAGTTTATTCAATTCAATTTAATTCAATTTTATTTATACAGCGCCAAATCACAACAACAGTCGCCTCTTTATATTGTAAGGTAGACCCTACAATAATGCATACAGAGAAAAACCCAACAATCATATGACCCCCTATGGCAAGCACTTTGGTGACAGTGGGAAGGAAAAACTCCCTTTTAACAGGAAGAAACCTCAGGCAGAACCAGGCTCAGGGAGGGGCGGGGCCATCTGCTGCGGCCGGTTGGGGTGAGAGAAGGAAAACAGGATAAAAGACATGCTGTGGAAGAGAGCCGCAGCTTCCTTAAAGATAGCCTCAAGTGGCCACTAGAGGAACTGCAGTTTTGACAAGCGCTTCATTTCCCAGAACTGGAGGTTAATGCTTGATATGGACAAATTACTTTTTCTAGGTGACTCGTATAGGTCGGGATTTGTTGCTAGCTACAAGTAAATATAGAATTGGTGAACACTGCCAGTTTTGTACCAAACCAGTTTGTTCTCATAAAATAAAACTGAGGGCTATAACAGATAAAGCCTTCCACGAGAAGGACAAAAATAGAAATCATTATCTCGCAGATCCAAACAGAAAACACAGGTTGTGTTTTCTTTTTAAATATGCTTGCTACGTATGTTTTCTGTCTGCAGAGGTGAGCACTTTTTTTTTTCTGGCCAAATTTATAGCTTAAGAATTTACCATCCGTCAGCTTGGCAGAAGCTCAGACAGTACCTTTTTAAAATGAAATATCATTAATTCAGTAAATGACAACATAAACAAACCCAGTAGTTGGGTGGCAGCGTTTCCCAGCGCTGCACCATCTTTCAGCTCCATATTGGGCCTTTTGTAGAAGTTTAATATATCTGACTGCCCTTGTTTGTTTCCTGTGTGGTGACTGATTGTTGTGATTCTGCCGGGTGTTTTTATGCTGAGACGCCTCAACCTTTCCATCAGCCTTCCCAGTGTCAGTCTTATCCCTCCTCTGCTGTGCTGTGATCTGATGGCGTGTGTGTGTGTGTTGGCGTGTTTGTTTTCCTGTCCTGACTGATGCCCTGTCGGAGCGTCCCAGTTGGGTGTATTCATCATTATGGATGCGTGTTTAGAGTCAGGGATGCACACCAGGTAAAGAAGAGAAGGGGGGGGGGTTGTTATAAATAGGCACTTGGCTCTCTAGCCATGTGGAATTGATGAGTTTCAGCACATTCTGCTCTGCAGTGCCAGGTTTAATTTCTACCGTCCTGACAGCACAAACCTCAGAGCCCAGAGACATCACGCCTGACTGCCGCTGCTGTGCAAATGTTAGCCATGTTTGAGGATGGACGCACGCATAGCGCCGGCTGCAGCGCTCCTATTGGATGTCTGACTGGGTGTACATCCCCTCCTCTAAACCCCTGTCACCTTAACAGACAGGCAATCACATCCCTGACTGGACACTCACCAGCAGCACACAGTAACTAATCCAAGAGGCAGTTTCTAAGACTGAGCTTGCCTCGGTCTTAACATGGTCAGCTACTGGTTACGAGGCAGGTGAACGCCTCTGTTTCCTCATCTGCTCCCTCCAGGCACCCTAAGTCAGACAGCAGCAGCAGCAGCAGCAGGACGAACCGCAGCAGCACTGTCTCTGAGATTCTCCGAGTCCTGGCTCACTCTCAGCTGCTGGCAAGAGCACAGTCAAATTAGCCAATAAAAATGTGTGAAATCGGTGGCTCAGTGCCGGCGAGGACGTGCCAGGAGAAATAAACATCAGTGCTTGCACAACCAGGAAAAGCTCGTGTGAAGAGGAAAAAGGCGGAACGGGAGAGCTGCTCCGTCGATTCTACGGCACGGCTCTCTGATTTCAGGCGCAGAATCGGAGCTGCACAGACACAGTCGGAGTAAAGTTGTTTCTCCCCTCCACTGAACACTGAGACCCGGCACCGGATCAGGCCGGTGTCAGCACAAGTCAGAAGAACATGAGCTTCTGTCAGAGGATACACAGGCCTCACGTGCCGAAGTGATTTAATTCCCACTGTTCATCTGCAGTGGCCTCCCCCCTCACCATCCCCACCATCCCCACCCCCACACCTGAAGCCTGGGAATACCAGTCTTCATTTCACATGATGCTCGGCTGTGAAGTTTAATTTCAGCAAAATCTAAACACGCTAATTAAATATCATAACTTTCTGAAGAAGGCTCTTGTAAAGGTACCTGAAATTTTAATTTAGACTTCAAAAGAGTGAAGACTTTAAAGCAAATCTATTGTTTTTCATTTAGACTTGCAATTTTCTTTTCTCTGCAGTGCTGCAGTACGAAGTTATGATTGATCTGGTAATTAAAATATGCAGAGAGGGAAAAATATTAACTGCTCCTTTTTTCACTTTCTTTTTGTTTTAGAAAACAGCCGACACATTTTCTCTGCTCTTTCCAGCACAGATAATTAAATTTTGCACATTGATGTTCTTTACACAGCATTCATCGGCCTCATTATTTTTCCATTTTCATCTTTCTGGTGCGAGATCGATAGATTGATAAAATGATGGAGCCTATCTTAAATAATGCAAGCGGTGAAAAGTTACACTTACTTTGCTGCTGGCTAAGTGTTTGAACTTTTTATTCTTCTTTCAAATTGTATTTAATATCCCATGAAGGTAGATCTCGCAGTATTACATGCTAGCATAAAACATTTATTCCCATTTTTGCTGTACCTCTGCAAAAAAAAAAGAAGGAAAATAAGATGCACCTCATCTCCAGTTTTAGTGAGCCTATGGTATATGAGATGATGCTTGTCAAGGCTAATATCCTAAATGATAAAGAAAGTGGCAATTCAAAGAAAGACAGCGTAAAGTAGGCCAATTAGTACCTAGGGAACATTTTGCTAGAAGAGATAGCAGCTCCAAATGTCACATGCACGAACATTAGGACCGATTGTTTATAATGTGACCTGACAGTTTGGGTCTCTTTAATATGGGATTAGCTACAATGCTAATTAACATGTGGCTCTATTAAAACCAGCAGCTGCAAGTGAAGTAACTCTCTTCTGATGTACGCCCCACATTAAAGTGTTGCGTCCTGATCACAAATCAGCGCCAACACTTTTAAGAGACCTCCTCGTTTCCTTTCCTATTTTCTACTGGAAGTGCGACCTCCTAAGTCACCCCCCCCCACCCCCCACACACACACCCACCCCCCCAAAAATATCTTAAGCCCACAGATCAGAGTCTGCTTTGCCTTTGTCACAAACAGATATATGTTTTAAAGTCCCACTGCAGGGCTCTGTGTTTCATCAGAGACATAAGCCACGGTGGCCTGAGGAGAATGTTAAACACATTCTCAATTAAAGCAGAGTAACTTTGCATCTCCTCGTCATTTCTCCTGCAGTCCCTGTAATTGGGTCTCTGTGGATTTAACGGGAGAGTTCCAGCTCTTCTTGTGGAGTGGGGCTAAGGGGACAGCCAAAGAGGAAAAAGCTGCTGGTCGTCTGGCTCTGGACGCCAGCAGCTGGCAGGAAGGAACAGGAGTCAGATGCAGCCAAACGGGAGCACAGGTGGAATGAAGGCGCTCTCCCGTGCTCCAGTCCCAAACAGAGAGGCACTGTTAGTCAGTCAGGGTGAGATAAGGAGACGGGAGAACCGCCTGGGTGGCCTGGTTTTTCTACAGTTGGTTGCTATAACCAAGAAGTTGTAAACATTTCATTACAGCAAAATTATAGCTGCAGTAGTTTGAATCCGATACATGAATAGTGCATCAATAGATTACATTAGATTATAATACTGTAATGAGATTAAGACAATTAAAGAAATGGCTAATCCTTTGACAAAACTTTTAATTGGCCAACCTGTGACAATAGGACCTGTGAGTAATTGGAGATTCCAGAAGGTCTTGTTACGTATGGAGTTGGGGCCTCTGTTCTTCCCACAGATGTTGAGCCGAATTGAGATCTTGGGTATGTGGAGACCAAGACAGACATGTTGAAACTATTCCCGAATAGTGTTTCCAGTATCCTGATGAAAGAATCCACCGAATACTATTGCCAGGATGAAAGGATGCATAATCTTTAACAATGTTTTAGTAGGTGGTACATATCAGAAAAATATTCATGTGATTGCCAGACACAAAGGCTTCCTAGGAGAATGATGCTCAGCGCCTCTACCGGCTCTCCATAATGCATCCTGGTGCCATCTGTCCCCCCTATAAACAGTAACAAATATACAAGGAGCAATGGAAGAAGACCAGTGGAACCAGTGTAGGCCCTTCCAGCTGTGGACAAAGCTCAGCGTGGGTACGCTGACTGGTTTATGGATACGAAGCCCCAAGGGCGGCAAGCTGTGAGGCACTGCATGATCTAGTTAGTTTAACCACTGCAGCACCCCACATGACCTCCTACCATGTTGGAAATGCAACATGAGAATCAGAATCCTTTATTAATCCAAGCGGAAATTATATGGTCACTGTTGCTCCAAGACAGGGAGACATTAATTAGCAAAAGTAAAATAAATAATACACTATGTTACAAAGTTACAAAATATACCAAAAAAGCTTGAATGAGTCAAACTGGTGTCTGGGTGACAAAGTCAAAATCATGTGGATTCTAAAGCTTGGCCATTTTTATCCATCCATCCATCCATCCATCCATCCATCCACCCATCCATCCATCCACCCATCCATCCATCCATCCATCCATCCATCCATCCATTTGCTTCCACTTATCCTTTTCAGGGTCGCTGGAGCCTATCCCAGCTGTCATGGGGCAAGGGACAGAGCACACCCTGGACAGGTCATCAGTTTGTCGCAGGGCTAACACACAAAGACAGACAACCATTCGCGCTCACATTCACTCCCGCATTCACACCTATGGGCAGTTTAGATTAATCAATTAACCTATCCCCCTAACTGTGGGGATAGGTTAATTGAGTGGCCATTTTTAGTTCTTCCAAAATATCAACTTAAATAACGGATTTTTCACTTGTTGCCTGATAATATCTCAGTCCTGAACGAGAACAGCGAGAGGTAAATAATCACTTCATTCACCAGCTTGTTTAGATTGAAGATATATGTATGTACATTAGACGAATTTAGATCCTTTTTTTTTGTACTTTAAATGTTTTTTTGGAACTGGGCTCTCTTGCAAATGAGACACTGGGTCTCAATGGGACTACTTGTATAAATAAAAGTTAAATAAAAAATAAAGTAAAATGTTCATGGATATTCAGTTGGCATTAGTTATACTTGTAGTTATTGATGGTGGTGATCAACAAATGACAAACACATTGCAGACAAACCAAAGTAACTGGAAAAACCAGCAATTGTTCTGCTGTTTTCTGAACTATATATAAAGGCTCATAAACTCAAATGTGTGTGTGTTTGTGTATCAGCGTGTGTATGTGTATATATTTGTGGGTGTGTGTCTTCTTCTGGAGAGACATGTGAAGGACAGCCGAAGGTGCGGCGAGATCCAGTGATGGGCTTGTTTTATTACATCTCATATTGAGACCAATCTCTGTCCGTTCACCCGAAGGACAGCCAGCTATTCCCTAACTAAATTAGCCAGCCGCTGTGGTGTGAGAGGGCCTCCACAGGCACACACACACAATCACAGAGGCAGGTACAGGCGGTCATGCAATATTGTGCATGGTTCTCCTCCCCCTCTCACACAAACTTCCATACATATTTGCACGTCCTGTTGCTCGCTTTCCCTCTCTCACACTTACACACATGCTCACACACTCCCCTGGTGAAGGCAGTGGATGTGGGGTAATTGCAGTCATTGTGGTAGGTTGCGTGTGTGCCCCTGTCATGGAGGTCTGCAGACCTCCTTGTGGGACCAGGCAGCACAGATGCAGCTACCTTAAGTGTAGCAAACGCGTGGAGTTTAGCTTGAGCCGCGCGGTTGCTGGAAGGGTGAACGTTGTCTTTATGCGCTCTTGTCCCTAATGAAT
>NW_005187573.1:469789-541677 GCF_000239375.1 Pundamilia nyererei | reverse complement strand
TATATATATATATATTCACTCACAGTGGATGTTCTAATGAGGCAGAGCCTGAAATAGCAGTGGGGCTAGCACTGCAGAACTATGACATCCCATGTGAGAACTTGCCCAAATCACAGTGGCTGCAGCCGTGCGTCAGGTTTCTTTATTTATAACCCGTACGGTATTGTCCTACACTCTGAGCATATGGAGGATTATGTAACACTCAGCATCCAATAGATAACCACTAAAGTGAGGGCCTATATATAAAGCTCGCTGTAGACTTGTTTCTGAGGCTGCTTAAGATTGATTTGGCACTCCTGAACGTCTGCCTCACAATGATGTAACAAAAAGCATATTTTTCCTGGCTCTTTCTTTAATAGGTCGGTTCACTCAGGTAAAAAAGAAAAAAAGGAAGTATTTTGTCTATTAACTTTAGTGATTTTTATTTACACAGGTTTTCAAGTGTCTACAATGTTTTTGTTTTATTCTAAAGGCTCTAGGCACTTCCGATTTTTATATTCCATTAGGCACGCCATCAGGGAGACATCTAATCAAAACTCATTGTTCAACATGACCTCAGAAATATGGCCGGGTTCTAATGTCATTTCCACACATGCTGTGCGGCTCTGAAGTTTTCGAAACATTACCTCGCAGAGGTACCAGCGCAAATTTCTGACTCAGTCACGTAGGACAATAGCCCGTGTTTAACCTGCCAGCTCACTAGTTCACAGCCTGTGTGTGTGAAGCTAATAGTCTGGTGCATTCACTGCCTTTGAGTGGGCGTGGTGTGTGCTGCCTCCTGCACGCTCTGTCCAGGCTGGAGCGTTTTCTGTAGCGTGAACCCATCTGAAGTGCACTACTTCCTCTTGTGTGTTATGTGTGATAAAGGAAAATTGTGGTATTTTCTCCCAGCTTGATTTTTCTGAAATCGTTCAAAGCTGATGCGTGAAAACACGTCTGAAGAAGTACGTTGATGGATGTTGTGGGGAGTCCGGTGAGGAGAGGAGACAGAATACACTGAGAAAGCCGTAATCCATAACAAAAACTGTGGCATGTTATTCAAGAAGCCTAGGGGTAAAAAAAACAAACTATGTGCCCTCTACCATGGAAAACAGTGCTAGAGTGCCGAGGAAGACTAGTACTGTTTTAAAGGCAATGGGTGGGGGGGTGGGCGCTCATCAAGGTTGAGCTTATCTTTTGTTCATGTTTGCTGCACTTTGTATGAGGTTATTTGATCAATAAAAACTATTCATGGAATTATTTTTGAAAGTATCTTTGCTTTCCTCTTAGTATCTAAATGCTTTGCACAGTTGTCGGTTTGTGAGATTTGCTTCCACCCCTTCATACAATGGATGAGGAAGGAATTTCGTCGGTGGTCCTCAAAGCGAAGAAATATTAAAAAAGAAGCGATGTCCTTATTACTCAGGATAATCCAAGGACCTCACTCTCGTTATTTTTATTTCACATTCTTTTTATTGAGGAGAGGACAAAAAAAGTCGCTAAAATGAAAAAAAAAAACACTGGTAAGAAAACTGTTGAAACGGTGGCTCAGTGGTTTCCAACCTCGCGGTCAGGACTCCTGCAACGGGTTCATGGATGAATCCGAGAGGTCAGGGTTAGCAGATGCTCGCTAGAGTAGGATAAACTCTCTAAATCTGTGATATTGGCTTCTTTCTTTTGAAATGCTGTATAGTTTTAGTGTAAAACTTAACATTAGTTCGATCAAACTGTCAAGCACTAATGCAAATGCTCCACGAGTCAAGTAGAAATTTTATCTGTCAAAAAGATGTGAAACTGCAGAATTTTATTAAATGAAATACTACATTTCGTCAGCTATGCCTCACAAATGTACCTACTAATATATTGCAACCTAATGCCTTTAACAACATCTGTTGACTGATATCAGAATATCTGTTTATGTCATGTCCATAGCGTGCTGAACGACTTTCAAACTTCCATGGCACAAAAAAGGAGAACAACCAATAACAAAACAAACGAATCAGTGTCGCTAGCTGCTGGCAGCCAGATTGCTACTTGGAAGAGGAGTATTAGAAAATCGGTGCATCCCTAAAAAAAAAAAATCATAATTTTTGGTTAACTGACCTTTTAAGAAATATCAACTAATAAAATGTGACCGCTGTCATTTTGTCGATCGTCGCCGAGATCTGCTTTTGCAAACATCAGCTGTGCCGCTATAGCCATCTCCTCTGATTAGTCCTCATTCACTCAAATAGAAACGCCACCTCACGCTTGTCACATTGTATATAAGTGATCAGGCAGAAAGCTGGTCATTACAATCATGACATCAAATGCCTGGCAGCGGAGGTCAATCAGTGTACATTAACCAAACAGAGCTCGTTTGTTTTACAGCTTTTAGTGGCATGTTGGCACCAGCGTACATGAGCTTTAGGCTGGCATCCAGCGGGCACGAAGGGCCTCCCAGCAGAGCGGGAGTAAGATGGGTCTTGGCCAGCCCTCTAACGGAGGAATATGAAGGAGACAGAGTGTGGGGTGTTAATGTGCCCCCCCTCCTTTTCAAGCATTCAGCCACTCAGGTGATTTATGTAGCTGAAATTAACTACTTTCACATTTGGCATTCATAAATATCTAAAAGGTATACAGTGATGGACAGGTAACTGCCAGAAAGATGCCTTTTTTTTCCTTTCTTTTTGACCCTCCACACTTTTTTGGTCTTTTGACACGTCATTACATTTGTGTGTGAGTTGGTGCATAGACAAACACACAGGGAACCCAACCCCCACCTGGTCCTAATTATAGCAGATGAAGCCACATTTCAGTGGCACTCCGGTGATCTGTCATCGACAGGCCCTCACCAGTCTGGCTGGGAGTGATATCTCTCTGTAAAATATGTATGACATCAAAAAGCCTTAAAGGTTATTACAAATTAATAATGAGTAGTGGGCTGGGAGCAGTAAAAAATAGCCTTCCCTTGGTGTCGTGTTTAAATGTTTAATTTAACATGCTCCAGTATAAATGTGGACTGCCTCCCAGCAAGATGTGCAAAGGGCCCCGAGGCCTCGCCAGACTGCTGGAGGTCTGCGGCGTACAAACCCAGACTCCTACGCCGGACTAACGTGTATTAAAAGCGACATTCAGATTAGACTGATTCATGCAGATGTGAATGATCGCCCGTCTGGAGCCGTCAAGTGTTTTTGAAAAGGCGCCTCTTCATCTGCGTCTCTCTAAGAGCATACAGAATGAAAAAAGAAAAAAAAAAACACTAAAGGAAGTAGTTTTACTCGCATCAAGCGCAAATTCTCGGAAGACTCGGAGACACAGAAAAGCTCTTTCTGAGCGTTTCTCTGAAGCAAGTCGAATCATTGGCCCTGAACCCCCCTCACAGTAATGTCTGAAGACACTGTACAAAATTGCCTTATTTATGCCTGTAATGTAAGCTGTCTGTTCTACTGTCGCTCATTCTCTGTGGAACCAACGATGGTGGCAGCCGAGTCTGGAGTGAATTTGCCGGGCGACTACCTAGGAAACATCAACAGTCATTAATTATGTAAAAACTCCTCTCATAGTGGGAGCAGAAAAAAGCTGCATACAACTGCAGCGCCTGCTTCTATTAGACTCAATGTACTCTACAATGAGCCCTCGCTGCCTGGGGGCGTGGAGGGATTATCAGCCTACCACCACGACCCCCACAACGACACACACACGGGCTGTACAGTACGCTCACACTGGCACACTAAATGTGACGTTCCATTAAGTTCTGCACAAATGCATGCTTGTGTTTAGCTGCGGCGGAGAGGAGCACAAATCTCTGTGCTTGTCTCTCCTTCCTAGTCACCCCATCATTCACTCCTCTCCTTCGCAGGTCCTGTTTCTTTTCCCCGGCAATTGTCTACTTTCCGGCTTTTTCACTACAATGAATGAGATCGGCAAATCTGACAGGACAAATGATACGGCGTGTTTGTCAGGGAAGGCTGGGTGAAGGGGGCCGTTTGATTGTTGATAGTGCCGCCACCAACGTCGCTCTCGTTCTTCCTCTATTTGGAGCCAAATTAACCGCAGAGCCGTCCTACGCGGGGCCTACCTGAGATCTTCTTCCGAGCCCTTGCGATTGACAACGGCAGATTTATCAAGCAAATAATGGACCTAATTTCTGCACCATGTGTTTCCGATCCGTCTTCTGCCTGCAACAGACGCCGGATTGTTTGGCAGACTTCAAGCCATCTCCACACCGTTCGCTCCTCTGTCAGCTGCGCTCTTCTAACCGCGGTTCAAGGCTCGTTCATCAGCGCTGTTCTTTTTAGCGGATGCGGCTTTGGCATGATGTTCCTCCATGCTGAAACAAAGGCAGCGCTGACACCTGTAATTAATTAGGCTATTATGCATTCCGCAATGATAATTGCCTCACTGGAAAGTCACCAGCCTTCTAAGAGGGAGAGAGAGGAGAGGTGGCTGGAGAGCGCTATCCATCATAGAGGAGCACTCGCACTCCCTCTTTCGCTGCCTCCCTCTCCTCTCGTGTCATGCTGTCTCACCTTGACTAGTGTAGGCAGGGCTAGAGAAACACTGTCAACATGTGTCTGGGGGGGCGAGATATGCAGCTGTGCCTCCCCCTTAACTAGAACTGCTCCACCAGCGGCCTGCCAGGGTCCATCCACTCCAGGGCTTTGGCTCACATTGGCACAGTTACCCGTGACACCCCATCTGTTGTAGCTCTGTTCACTAGGGCAGTACAGTGCCGGGATAATGGGGGCACTTTATTGTTATAATTAGCCCTTACCTACACTTCTCCTCTCTTCTCTTCTCTCCTCTTAACAGTTCTCCCAGCACAGAAATCTAGTCCAGGTGCACTCATTACTACTTTTCGCAGCCCTCCTTCTCAGCACATCAACCGGTGCCTTCATCTTACCCTCAGCACGCCCGCGCTCCCTCCCATCATGCCGTGATGGATACATTTTCAGGAGACACACTTTCCTCAAGGTTTAGGTCACTCGGTGCTTGAAACATTTGAAAGAGCAAACTCAAAGAAAATGACAACTCCCGTCTTTTGAACTACAAAGACGTTCAAAAAAGATTTGTTTTCTCTTCTCCGTTTGTCTCTCGTCGGCTCTTGACTTTGACTTTGCTGTGACTTTGAGGTGTTAGTACGGAGGCTGGTGCTTTTGAATTTTGTTGAGAGGGTGGGAAACACAGTGGTTCTACCGCCTGTTGATGATGACTGGGGGGGGGGTACCCAGAAGGCACCTGCTGCCTAGCGGAGACAGCAGGCCCTTTGATCTCGGTTTAATGTCGTGCCATGTTCTCTGTCTCTCATGCAGCGACACGTGCCACGTCCGTCAGGATTACGTCAGCCCCACCTTGATCTGTAGAGGTTTGCTGTCTCTCTCTCTCTCTGTCTGGGTCATTATCAGCATACTACACTGGGGCATTGACCTGAAGTCTCTCTCCTCTTACACAGTATATGTAGATTTGCAGTTTTAGCCATGTTAGCTGCTGTAGAGAAAATGATGTTGGTGTATCCACCTTAAGGCTCCAACTGAAGTATCTTGCAACTATTAGATGCAAACCTTAAGTCTTCAAAGGATGACATGTGTCTTTATATCTAGCATGATTCTGAATTATTAATTTGGCAAATCTTATATATGATTGTATATAAAAGATTAATGTAGCCATCCTGAGGTTGTCCATTGGTTTTATTTTAAAGCCTTGAGTTTAATATTTTGGCTGTCGCCATCTTGGTTATTTGAACCAAGCAGGTGTAGAAGTAAGCCTGTTTGGGTGAGAGGAGTGCTAACACTAGCAAATCATACTAATAAGATGCGCTGACCCACTTGCATATGTGTTTCTGGGAGTTTTTCTGAAATTTGCAAAAAAAAAAAGGCACAAAAATAGGAAAAAACTAATGTTTGCAACTTGCTATTTGCTGCTATATGCTTTACATATATAAAATGGTAGAATTTACTTAGAAAAACTGGAGCACAGATTTCTTGGATGGGCTGCTCTGTATAATTAACTGCACAGCAGGCTCTAATATTTGTCAGATAATTCCATTAAAAATGCTCCAAATGGCACTGAGAGAGTTGAGAGGTCAGGTGCAGTGGATTGAATAAGTGGATGTAAAGCCGAGCTGAGCTTCAGCCGCAGACACCTGTGTCAGCACACCTGTAAAAGTGGCCACACCTCAAATAATGCATAACTTTAAGCCTTAGAACAGGGGTGTCGAACTCCAGGCCTCGAGGGCCGATGTCCTGCAGGTTTTAGATAACACCCTGGGTCAACACACCTGAATCGAATGATCAGTTTATTACCAGGCTTCTGGAGAACTTCAAGATATGTTGAGGAGGTAATTTAGCCATTTAAATCAGCTGTGTTGGATCAAGGACTCATCTAAAACCTGCAGGACACCGGCCCTCGAGGCCTGGAATTTGGCACCTGTACCTCAGAATAATTTAAATTGATTAGGTTTTTTTTTTTTAAAAACCCTTCATAACACATATTTTTGCACTAGGATATAAACCTGTTTATTTTGTTTGTTTTTTCTGCTTTAAATTTGTTCCTTGTAACTTAATTTTGTGGGGACTATTCAAGGAACTGCGGTAGTTCTTGCTTCAGTTTCAGTCCCTGAGTTTAAGCATTAAAACCTAGCAAAGCTTATTATATCTCATCATTCAGACATGTTTTTTTTTGTTAACTGCCGTATAAAATATCTGTGGTAGTGAACGTGGTCAGTGCTAACATGTATGTTAATGTTAACAAGCCCCCAGCAAACAGTTTCTCTCACATTACGGTGAGCATGCTGACGTTAGGATATAGCTCAAAGCATGACTTCCTGTACAGGGTTGCCTGCTAAAGCCTACATGATACTCCATTGTGGACGCAGACTGTAGAAGCCCCGACAGCCAAGTAGTCATTCCTGCTATGCTTCTTCGATGTTCGCCAACTGGATCAGATGCATAGTTGGTGCATTCTAATGTAAATTCTCTATTGATGAGTCTTTAAAAAAAGGCTGGCCTTCGAACATCTGCACAGACCCTTGAACTCCCTGTTTGATGGCTAAGTTTGCATCACTGAGACCCGAGTGCAGCTGAGCAGACTCGCGGACACGGAAAGTATATAACCACAGCCTAATCCAGTAGCAGCTGTAAAATGCTATATGAAAACCTTTCTGCCTTCTTCTCCTCAGGTTAATAGGGTCTTGAAACCTATATTGGATTTTTTTCTGGTGTACACTTTATAAGGTCCTACTCTGCCTCCATTCATTGTACCATTCAAATATCATTCAACTATTCCAATACAGTTGAGCCTCTCCCCTTGGGCTTACAGGCTACCATGAATGGTGTCAAATTTTCACATTGAATTTGTCATTGCTTTTGTTGCAGCATGTATTCACATGAGGAGCGGATAAGTGGTTCAGAAGAATATTGGTTTGGTCAGCTTTGGCCATTTATTTGGCTGAGACGGCAGCTCTGCAGTGGCTGAGTGGCGGCAGCGTCAGTCTTTTGTGAGCGCGGCGCATTGACTGACAGGCACCGCTGATTGGAATTGACGTGGCGACGAGATGTGTGTCAGTACTCTGACTGCTCATCTCACCGGGCACCCAGAGATGGCTGCAGCCACCGCCATGCTGCCACCACCGCTCCAAGATGGGTGTCACCATGATTAAATCTGCCCTCAAACACAGGCTGAATGAGAGCAACTTGATGTATATGTGTGTGTGTGTGTGTGTGTGTGTGTGTACGTGGGAGTGCATGTGTGGGTGTACACGGGTCCCTCAATGTCCAGACTGTATTGCAATAGTGTTTACCTCTGACTCTCTCCTCCACCCACTCATCAGTCACTCCTCACCAACTCATCTCTGCGCTCCCGCCTCTCCTGTGAACCTACTCTCAAAGCAAAACAACCGCCTGCAGTGACAGCTGCACAAGTGCTGGGCCTGCATGGCTAAGATCAGATCTCTTTCCTGCTTCTGAGGAGAAAATGATGATAGTTTTCTCTTTTATTTTTTTTTGCATTTGTTTTCGTTTTAACATACAGATCACATAAAAGAAACTGAAAGCAGATAACTCACAGGTTTCCTCCTTGAATTGTCTTTTACAATCGAAATTTTGCGGTGTTTCACAGAGGCATTCCCGTGACCAGTCAGTCATTAAAAAGTCATCTTGAAATTATTTTAACTCTTTTGACCTTTATTTAAGGCCTCCTTAATACTCGGCTATAAATTACCGAGTGAGATGCTGAATAATTTTGCTGCAAATGATGATTTACAGATGAAGGACCCACTGACCAGGAAATCCGCACAGGTGCTGATGTCTGAAATAACAATTTGGCTGATGGATGATAACAATATTTTTTTTGTTTACCAGTTTTTGGTTATTTATTTATTTATTTATTCATTTTTTTGGCGCTAGGGAAACAAAGAAGTTTTGCATTGAAGCCACTATGAGATACTTTATCAAAGTAATTTTACTCAGGACAGGTCAGAATGAATGTTGTTTATATGGATGCACCGCTGGGTATCTCTATAAACAACATGCATAGCACAGATAATTATCAGCCACAGCCACGGGTAAATGTCACCTTATTTCCAGAGTGGCAGTCAACAAGTGCACCCCTAAAATAGTATTACCTGCAGACTGGGAGAAGTCAGTCCACTAAAACCAATGTTTGGAAATGTAAAAAAAAATCAAACAATCACTGGGGGTTATATACTGAATATATGTTATAGAAATGTATCTCAGGAAAGAACAATAACGATCGTATTTTGGCTTATCTCCTGTATCAGCTCCAAGGAGCAAATATTTGTCACATATCCAGCAGATTCTTCTGGAAATTCTGGTGACAAGTGGTGCTGTGGTGGTAGTGGGCTTCCCACTGTTTTGTTCTAATAAGCATGGAGCGGGACCGGGGTTGTTGTGACATCCTGTCAGCCTGTGGGCTGGACTGGAGCTCAGTGAGCAGCACAGTAGGATGGACTCCCTCTGATTGTGCGCTGACCTTTGCATCATGGGGAAGATGACAGGTAATTTAGAGGCCTCAGGGACTGCGGAACCATACATTTTCTGTCCCCAAACCACCCCCAGCGACGACCACATTCACCTTGAGATGGAGGCGGCGCATCCGTGAATACACACATGCACACACTAACTCAGAGAGAATGAAATGGCACGCTGCTCACACGGAGGCACAGATGCATATGCAGACATGCTCCAAGCATTCACACATTTATTTGCACACTCTCCGCGTTGACACCCGCCCAACACCCCCATCATTGTCGCACACTCTAATCACCTGCATCATCACAACCCATCCTCAAACAACCAAATCACAGGGGGTGGCAAACTGGTAAGGCAGAGGGGGGAAACGATGATTTAGTGTGATAATTGCATAATCACCAGTTGTGATAATTGTAATTGATGACTGCATAATTGCTAATTGCGCTCTTTATGGGAACCTCTCTTTTCTGTTGTCTCTCTGTCTCTCTCTCTCAGCATTGCTCAGTAGCCCTTCATGCTGCCTCCTCTACTTCATTCTTGACTTGTTCTCCTTTATTTATTCCTCTCTCTTCAGCACATGCTAGCTATTTCTCACATACACACATAGACACTCACTAGTGGGCACTGTAAGTATTCTCAAAGGCTTATCAGTAAGTATTTCCCAGCAGCCTTGTCCCAGAGGCTGTGCTCTGCCCACTCCGCTGCTGCGTGAAGAGTTATGGAGAAGCGTTAACAGGTTTCCTTTGTCTCTCTTTTGCTGCTCTGCCTCAGGCTTTATTCCTCTTTGGAAAATCAACCTGCGGCCAAGCCCATTCCCTTGGTAGCCATATCCTTAATCATGAAATGGGTGAAAACAAAGAAAGAAATGTGAGCCAAACCCAGGGCAAGAGCCATATCACACAGCCAAAAGAGGAGAAGTGATTTGGTAGTTATAGACCTACCTTGAGCTGCACCTGTTCTTACAGGTCCTGATTTTTGGCAAGCTGTTGTCATCCTGAGACCAACAACACGCCCGGAATAACTGCCTCAGACCAAAAAAAAAGAAAAGAAGAAGGATTAAGAAAAACAGGCTATCCGGTACTTAAGAGCAGTGTGAAGGTTTTTTTCTCCACACTGCTGCTACAGCTTCACTAATATCATGATATTATAAAAGCACAAGTTTGGGCAGTTTGTGTGTGTGTGTGTGTGTGTTAACACAATGCCAAGGAGGAAAACATCAGTTTAAATAAGCAACTGTGGCTGCCATTCAAAATCTTGGAAGGGTTATAAGGCCATTTCCAGACAGGTTGCAGTCCTGGGCACCTGCAATGAGAGATGATTCACAAGTGCTAAACCTTCAAGGCAGATGCCAATCTTTACAGGAGTGAATGTTCTAGCAAATTCGCCCCAAGATTAAACCGTGCAGTGCTGAGAGAAACTAAATAAACCCCGAACATTACATCTCACACTTACATCTCAGGCCTCGGTTAGCGTTTTAAAATTCATAACATTAAAATTAAAAAGAGGATGAACAATTATGGCTTTGTGCCTAGTAGTCGTAGCAGCTACTTTTGGCTGTTCCCTTAATCACAATTGGTGACCACAGCTGTAGCTCCCTGCATATCTGGCAGATTTTTATGCCAGCTTCACTTCCTGATGTGTCCCCCAAGAGATTTGTCTGCTCCCAGGATTGAATCGGGGTATTTAACTTGTTAGGCAAATGCGTAAATCATACACTACGGAGCCACTTGCCAGGAGAAAGTCTCTTCTCACTAAAACAACATGGCATCATATCTTAGGTTTGTAAAGTTGCATTTGAACAAACCATGACACTTCTGGAAAAATGTCCTTCAGACAAACGTGACAGAGAAAGTGGAGATGTTCGGCTTTAATGCACAGTTCTAGGTTTGGTGAAAAGAACATGCAGAATATTAGCACAAAGAGCTCATACCAACTGCCAACCACAGTGGTGATGTGGTGATGATTTGGGCTTGTTTGGCAGCAAAGAAACTGGGCACCTTGCAGTCACTGAGTCCACCATGAACTTGTCTGTATACCAACGTATTCTTGGGTCAAATGTAAGCCATCTGTCTGACAGTTAGAGCTTGGCTGAACGTAGGTTATGCAACAGGACAACAGCAGCAAAATAAAAGAATCAAGATGATCTCAATTCTCCACAGCATTTTAGCGTTGGTAAAATTAAACAGAAAATGGTTCCTTCAAGCTCCAAAAAGTTGATTCTGTTCATCTGGATGTGGCGTTTTCAGTGGAGGAAACGTTTCGTCACTCATCCAAGTCTCAGCTGATTGCAGGTTTCCCCAATCTTATAAACAGTACATTTGCATAATGATTGAAACTAGCACCACTGATGAACAATGGGCTGTGAGGTCAGCTTTTTGATTAATATGCAAATTGTCATGACCATCGATCAACAACCATTTCTTCAAGTTATTTCTGCCAAAGGTGATTCTACAAGCTAATAAATAATGGTTCTGTAGTTTTTCCACAATCTGCTTCTGCATGTTGGCTTACTTTTTATTATATAAACAATGATGTGGTGTAATGTCAAATGAGCTGTTGTTCAAGTGAGTTTGCATATAAATAATTGTAAGATTTGGTTTATGTCCTGGTGTGAAAAACCATAGTATTAAGAGGGTTTTACTGTAAATTTAAGTTGAAAAGAATGTGATTCATATGGATATTTAAAGTGTATGAGCAAAATATATTTTTTTATTTAACAAAGCAGGATTTTTAGTTAGTGGGCAGCACGGTGGCACGGTGGTTAGCACTGTTGCCGCACAGCAAGAAGGTCCTGAGTTCAATTCCAACATCAGGCTGGGGTCTTTCTGTGTGGAGTTTGCATGTTCTCCCCGTGTTTGCGTGGGTTCCCTCCGGGTACTCCGGCTTCCTCCCACCGTCCAAAGACATGCAGCTTGAGGGGATAGGTTAATTGGAAAATCCAAATTGCCATTGTGTGAATGTGAGTGCGAATGGTTGTCTGTCCCTGTGTGTTGGCCCTGCGACAGACTGGCGACCTGTCCAGGGTGTACCCCGCCTCTCGCCCTATGATAGCTGGGATAGGCTCCAGCGCCCCCCGCGACCCTGAAAAGGATAAGCGGAAGTGAATGGATGGATGGATTTTTAGTTACATATTACGTTGGTGACATATCTGGCAGTTTAATATCTAAGCTAAAACTTGGGTAACAATGAAATTGCACGTTAGCAAGTGACAAAGCAAAGTTAAATCAGCAGCATAAACACAGATATTTGACTGAAACATAATTTTGAGTCAAATAAAATTTATCTCTATATTTAAAGGATGCTAGAAAAAGTTTGGGTTAGCTAACAAAGCAGAAACTTAGCTGTATTATTCATGTTTATACTTCTAACCTTTCTCAAATGTCCTAATGCATTCCTAAACATAGCAAGTTATCCATAATACTGGTGTGTTTGTCGCTATCCAGGAGTTCAGGATAGTCTTGGACAGGTTTTTCTGGTAATATTTGCCTAGCTCACCTGTGTTTTCATGGTATAACAATGCAAATGCAAGAAGCAATTCCACATTTTAGTGTCATCAAAGATTAGTCAACGTAATAATACTGTAGTAGCAGACTGTGAACTAAAGCTGGCACTGGATCTTTGTGATGTCATCATAAACACTGATCGGCTGAGGTACTTGTGATCCCAGGGGTATCATACAAATGCTGGTCCCTGTGCACCAGCTCCATATGCTCATATCAGTTAGACTTGTGGCTCGAAAAGCCCACGTGCTTGACTGGAGGTGGATTATCGTGGTCCTGAGGATGACTCTGTGATTATGCACGACACCTCAAAGTGCTTTGAGGAAAGGCAGATTTTTGTGGGGGTGTCTTTACGCAGAGCGGACACTAACTTGAGAAGGCATCAGACGGGCGTGTGATTGATGTCTTTGCTAGCGTCTGTAGGCAGGTTAATGGTGTGATTGTGAAGGTAATCTTCGTGTTCTCTCATTAAAGGATGATGGAGGGCCAGCAGACCCTGGAAGATGGAGCCTTGGCTGGTGCCTTCACAAGGAGCTCGGGCTTTTTACATATGCAGTTGGGAGTCTCATTTGATGTATATGCTTTGAGGAAGGCACGCCAGCCAGCAGACTGTCAGTGAAAAGTTGATGACTAGCTGTGGGATCAGCCACCCTGCTGTAGTGGCCATGTAGATGAGGTGTAAGCTCAGGTTGGTGATAGTTTGTCTTGGTGTCACAGAGTGGTGTTGTTGGTTTGCTCATTGTCACGCTGAAGAGAGGAGAAGGAGACTTTTTAGTTACTGCCTTAAAAACAAGCTCTGGGTCACCAAACTGCTCCTCCTCGGGAAGCAAGCATAAAAACAGTGTCTCATCATTGGGAATAAAGCTCGCCTCAGCTGAAGCAGCTCAGTTGTTGATGTACTCATAAGCAAAAGATAAAGCCGGAACGTTATTTATGGTGCCATTGAGCTTCACGCATTTTCACTGTTTGTGCACCAACATGCCAACATTAATGTCATGTTCCAAAGGGACAGGGGAGACGGGTGACTGGGGGAGGAGGGGGGCAAATGGAGGGTGGTGGGAGGGTTAAATATGGGTAGAGCTGAGTGAAACAGAACAGCATAGTGTAGCAGGCAGCTGACTGAGAGCGGCAGACTATTGCATCTGTATTGATTGGGCTCCAGCCTTTTCCATTTTCCATGAACTCCTCGGAGCTGCTCCAAGTGGGAGTGATGGGGGGATTTGCCTGATCTTTATGATATTTCTTTAAACATGATGCTGTCGTTATGCCTCCCTGGGGAAGACACCAGCCATTTCCAGTAAATCAAAGGCTCTGCGTCCCTCGCTGTTTTCCACACACCTTATTTATAACCCCACTAAACCGCCCCCAACACATTGCCACCATTCTCATAAGTGTTTTCTGCCTTTGCAAAATGAATGTTTTTTCTTTTCTTTTTTTTCCTTTGAGTGCAGCCGTACTGATGAGGAGGGGCTTTGCCATACTGCACACTTGACCCACTGTTGTGGAGTCCATTGAGCCAATTCGAGTCTGTAATCAACAGTGACAGAAATGACACGGACAATAGATGACAATAATTTGAATTCTATCTGCTTTTGGAGTGGGGGGCCATTTGAACAAGCCTGATCTGATTTACTGTTGCATGAGGACATGGAGAGGCAGATTCTGACTTACGAAAACAGGCCTGAGGTCTTAGCGGGAGCTGGGAGCAGAGTAACCCACATACCCACTAGTGCAGGTGCCCTCTCCATGGGGCCAGGTGGTAGCTAATTCACTTTCTTTGTCCCTCCTAATGAATCGTTAATTGGTTTGCATCACCCGCAGCGCCAAGGATAGCAGGTGCTGAGTGCTGCTGGTGATGGAGGCCACTGGCAAGTCTCCTCGCACACACCAGCACCTACATTTAACAGGCCAAATGTCACCTCGCAACATGTAGCATCTTGGCAGTGACACAGCAAGGACATGGTCATAGTTTATACCTTGTTTCTCTAGTTGTCGCAGATTATGTACAGTAGAAGCCACGCAGCATTTTTCCGGTATGCACATATAAAAGACAAGCAGGAATGTTTGATTTATTGGCAGGATGCTGTGAGGCTGACCTTTGCTCTCGCTACCATTCATTTATTGCGAGCAATAGGAGAGTTTGCATGCTTTCTGCTCTGTGTAAAAGCGTCAATTTAATGCCTGCAGTGCAAATATTCTGTGCATTGTGAGTTAGTCGTGTGCCAGGATCCTATCAGTCCGTGTTTTCCTTAATGGCATCTTCTCCCCTGCAGGTGGTTGCTCTGAACAAGCGCAGTAAGGAGGCAGAGTCTGCGTTCCTGGGAATCTACAAACAGCTTATCGAGGCCCCAGGTGAGTCTCCCACTAAGACCTGAGATGTGCATCTTCACAAACAACAGCAGCGGCAGCAGCATAAACACCGGCGTTACTCCTAGAATTATGTCTCTCCCTTCCAAGATCCCTCCCCAGAGATCAATTCCCTATCACTGGACCAGGCCTCTAAGTGTACACGCAGAGACATGTCATGCATATGCGAAGAAAAAAAGTAATTTTCTTACCATAGATAGATATGGTGGAACAGTATATGATACAAGATGCATAAAACCCTATAGCCTGTGGCTCTTATCTGTTTTTCAAAGTCTACGCTCTCAGAGTGGTTTCCAAAACTCTGCGTGAGGCCACTTCAAAACCCAGCACTGGTCCTTGAGTGTAGCCTGGCTGAGGAGCGAACACATCCTTGAGGAGCTTTGCTGTTGATTGTGGAGGGCCAATTAAAATCCCAACTGAAGTCTGGCTCTGTGCGGAACGCAGGTCTGATGAGGCCAATGGGGGGAAAAAGGGGGGAAAGACAGTAAGTAAGAGCAGAGGAAAGACGTATTGCGTGTTTATTTAGTTGTTATTTCAATGCCACGCAGGGCACATGTACTGTATTGCTCTTTGTTGCAGGAGACGGCAGCAAAACGCAGCCCAATCTCAGTCTAGATCAGAGAAACACTTGTGGCAGGAGTAGAGAATGCTGTTTACAGATTCAATGAATACAAGATAAAAGTCTGCGTCAGAGAAATAGCGACGGCGGCAACTGACTTTTAAAGGTCTCCATTTTTCCTTGAAGTCCCCTGCTTGATATTGCACCACCACACACATGCACACACCCACACATATACACTCTCACACACTTTGAATGGAGTTATTTCCTTGATAAAGATAGTTTTCTTTGAAGATGTATTCAGTTTGATTTTCTGACCTATACCTTTTATATCGAGGCCTTAATTCAAGCCTAGGAGGGTCTTGTGAGATATATATTGTCAAAAAACTCTCTCAAGTAGCAAATAGAGTCAACTAAGAGTTATGTTATGTTCAAGAACAAAGACTGATAAATTAAAAACAAAAAAAAACAAAAATCAGAGGCTGCTGTCATCCAACACCTGCTGTTAAGAAAAAGCATTTGTTTGCAGGGTAACGACTATCTTTTTTCTATCCGTGTTTCTTTATATCGAGTGTATTTATTCACCCCGCCTGTGGTCATTATATCGAGTATGCAGGAGTAGACATTCCTGTATCAGGTTACATCAGGTGACGTAGCGCAGCCAGCCTCCTACCTCCATTTGACCTTACATTTACAAAGGGAGTCTGTTTCACTGTAGCACTGCGACTCATACAGAGTGAAGCGAGTTGTTTTCACTCTCAGCACTCCGCAAAGGTCAGGGAGTTAGCTATGGTACTGAACACCATGAGGCAGTCATTGCTTGTAACTCCACGGGAGCATGACTGAATACGGTTATAACTACTCAATGAAAACTGTAATAACAGCGTAATGATAACCTTATGTTTAGTGCAACATTGATTTTTATTACTCAGCTGAGCAGAGGTGACAAAATTACAGAATGAAGCTGACAGAAAAACGAAACTTAAAAGTAATTTGTAAGAAGAATTTTCAGAATTTGGATTACATGCTATATGTACTACTAGTATTACTACATTACTCTCAAATTAAGGTGTAGCCTCCTCAGTATTCATTAAAGGTCCTGCTTTTTTACAATCTCAAAAGCATCGCTCTCTACACGGCTGTCTGCACTTTTTTTACCACAGTGACAGTCACCGTGCTACCCACTGCACTCATGGTGTCACAGCTTTGTGTTTTTTAACTTGTAGGTAAATTGTGACTAGCAATCAAGGTACTAATTGGGGCAAAATCAGAAGAGCACTCGTGAAAAATAATACTACTTAAAAAATAAACTTTAAATTTTGAAGTATCTGTCAAATATCAATTCAGGAAAGCTCTGTATGCTCATCTGTTTGTCTGTTATTCACCACAATAACCTTGCCATGGTTGATGCCATTTGGATGACCCGTTCTCATATTTAGATGCATTGCCTTTTGTTATTGCCTGGTCTGTGAGTAGCGCCATACATGCACACAGAGCCATGTTTTTATTTGGCTGTCTTTGTGAGGACAGCCTCTTACCTCTAAGTTTAACAGTTGAACAAAGTGACAAGACTGTACCCGAACCAAATTTTAACTTTCCCTTTAAAATTAAGCTCTTAAAGTTGTCTGGATGCTCCAGCTCGCTGTCTTCCCATTCTGCACAGCTACATTTTTAACAGGCACAGTCACATAACTGTTCTCAGTAACATCTGACACATTTATAGGGCATCTGTAAATTGTAACTGTGACCAAAGGAAGTTAGGTTACACTGAATAAACAGGCTTTTTAAAGGAGAATTAAATAACTTATTTTTTTGCTCCACTTGCCACTCATAAAATATTACATTATCCTGTAATGATGTGGCCAGGGTCTCCATGTCTGTCTGCTAGAATGTCTCACTCTGCAGTTGCCTACTCACTGTCACATGGTGTGGTTTGATCACAGCAGCCAAATCAGTCAGAGCACTGAGTGCTTATGTTTTTGGGCCTTGCAGTATCTGCCATCTGTGAGAAGGGCCTACAGTATCCTGTGCGTGTTTGTCACTGTACATCTTGCTGCTTGTGTCCAAGGTCACCCCCCCACCCCACACACCCCTCCCCGCCCACCTCTCGCTAGAATGGATGACTCCAGGTACACCGGAGGACAGTCATTTGGCTGTGGCCCCACTTCATTTCTCTCTGCCCCTCAAACACAACAGTGAGCTTTCCCACCATTCCCCCAACAAACGCTACAGCTCATGTATTTTTAATCTTTTGACAGATGCAATTATTCTTTACACGCCGTGCTCGTTAATCTTAATGCAGTTATTACTATTCATTGCAGGACGTTTTTCCCCTCCTATTATTTTATTTGAAAGTGCCTCTCCTTCAGTGTGTGTGTGTGTGCACGCTCAGTGTGCGCCGGCACCAAGCCTGTGGTCCAATCAGAGCGGGCCGACAGCGGAGTTAATGAATGCAAGAGGAGAACAAGGAAAGAAGGGGGGAGGGGCCCACGGTGCAGAGGCTCAATAAGTGACCTGTTGTATATGGATATTATTAACATGTGGTCACATATCAGTTATTCACTTTGCCACGCACGCTATCGGCTCCAAAAAGCTGTATCCATTACAGTTGCGAGATTCCAGCGTGATAATGCTGCGGTTTGTTAACGCTCCTGTTCAGATTGCAACAGTAAACTCAGAGCAGAAATAACTTTTTGATGCGAGTGATTGAAGTGATTTTTTTCATCTCCTTTCATGAGGCCCCTAAGCCGAGATGTCAATCCGCTGGAGTGTTTCATTAGCGTTCTATATTTTGATTTGCCTGTGACATCTCCCCATGCTGTGCAGTGTAACTCCTACCCAGTCTGGGGCTTGAAAGAGGCCTGTTAACAGTGTTTCCCTAACAATGTTTATATCACCTCCACATGGTTTTGATCAGCGCACATAAACACCTCCTGATCACTGAATGCTGAAAAACAGTGGCAGCTTCTGCCCGAATTCATCGGTTTCCCAGAGATGCTCCCGACTTCGTCTCTGTCTTCTTCTTCCTCGCCTTCTCTCCTGGAGTGTGCGAGTGCGCGTGCGTGCGTGTTCGAGTGGCGTTTGAACGTCTGCGTTTGTTGCCACCTCTGTGAGAGCAAGGAGGCCCTGTCGCCAGGGGCGTAGCCCTGAGACTGACGCTCCAGGTGTTTGCTCTTCCTTTCCTCCTCGTAGTTCACACACTCATCCCTCAGGATCCACCCCGCTCCCCCTCTCCTTTAGAACACATCGCCTTTTATCTGAGCGGGGAGCTCACTGAGACTTTCTGAAGATTCTGATCTGAATACACCCCTCTAAGTGTGTATGTGTGTCTGTGTTGGGGCCTACGGCGTGTCTGATGTGTGTGTCTATTTATGTGGAAATGTTATGACAACAGCGCTTGCTAGTGGTGACCGCGAGCACTGCAGACGAGAGCCCAGGCACAAGCAGCTTTTTTGCCACATTAAGGCGCGCGTCGTCTTGTGTTAAGAGATGCTTGTAAGTGCCTCACATATTCGCATCAGATTTTTCCCTCGGCTATGAGATTATCTGAACGCAGCACGCTGACCTTAGTAATTCAGAGTCGTTCAGATGCATAAAGAATAGTTGTCCTTCTTCAACCTCCCATATACAAATGCGAGCACCAGCAAGAGAGGCCTGCAAGGCACGGCGAGCTGGCTTTATTGTAATTGTGCAGCTGAGTACCTACAGTCAGGAGGAGAGTGAAGGAGAAGTGCCTTGTGCATTTGTGGCAGTCCTGTTGGAAAATAAGGGCATATAAAAGCTGATGGAAAAATGAAAGCTCTCTGGGCGGGACGAGATTATGCACAAGTGATTAATAAGAGCAGTAATAAACAAAGGCCCAGGAGATGTTTGAGGTGCTTAATAATGCATTATGTTCATAAAAGAGCCGGGGCCTCTCCAACTGATCCCTGTGGAGTAAGAGACCCCAGAGGGACCAGGAGAGTGTGCTCTTAAAAGACAGCAGCGTGTGTGTGTTTGTGTGCATGTGTGTAGGAATGCATGTGTGTGCGTGCGTGTCTAACCAAAGTATTCAAAAACAATTTTAAACAATAGGCCGGTATATTTGATGAGGTTATATCATTGTGATTTGTCTTACAAGTCTAATAAAACAAGACTGGGAGGTAGGTGGTTTTATCATTGTCACATTTCCAGTGAAGTTTGGTTTGGATGTTATTGGCACATCTTTTTTTTCACTGCAGCATCTCGTGTTAATTTTAAATGCTGTCTAGCTCTACTCTTTGTTCCAAAGCCCCGGTCTTTGTTCTGAGCTTTAAAATGTCTCGGTATTGATGTCATTCCTTCTTCGTCCTTCAGTCTGTCAAACAAAGACGCAGAACGGCAATGAAAAAGAACAGGTTAAAAAGTTTCTCTTTCAGCTTTGTTTTGTTCGTGCACACAAAAGCCTCCGCTTCCCACAATCATATTTTTTCATTCCACCTTCTATCTTTTTTCATTATTTTTTTATTTATTTATTTTTTATTTTAGCGTTTTCTCACTCCTGCCACATCAAGGTAAAGCGAGACTTGGGTTTGCTATCTGAATATCAAATGCTCGTTGGTTTAAAATACGCCACAAAAGGAACAAAGTTATGTTTCTGAATTTGCTGCAAGTGGTTTGTGTTTCTTCTAATCAAAACTAATCCTTGACTGGTTGCGGGAAAGAGGCCCCGTTTTATTCGATACATCTTATGTCACGATGCATTGTGTGCGAAGGTGAGAGCGAAGCTTTAGTGTTCTGTCAACCTAGTTTTAATCCTTGACAACAATATTACAGCAGTCTTGCTGTTTGTTGCAGCAGCGTCAGAGCATGTTTATGGACCTTGAAGTCCACTCAGAGGGAAAAAAAAAAAACAAGACTGTTTTGAATGAAAAGAAAAAACCTTGGAGCACAGCCTTGTAAATTAATTTGTTCGTGTTGTATGATGGGAACACAGCTGGCCTCATTAACATGCGCACAACAAATAATTATAGCTTCTTTTTTTTTCTCTCTCTCTTCAGCCAGCCAATGCTTGGCTAATGGGCTTGCTGGGTTAATTATGTCAGAGCGTAATTACACAGGGCCCAGGGAGACATAATGGTGCACCCTACTGCGCCCACACCGCCTAATGATGGTGTATCGCTGACAGGGCCAAGACGGACCGCCCCGACACACCTGCTTGTCTTGGCGCACGCCACGCTCGTCCACCCCCACCCACCTAGACGTGCAGCCTGAACCTGTGCACCCTCCACCTCCCCCCCGGTGTCACACGCCATCCGCCGAGCCAGGCTCTGACTGCTGGACCGAAGGCTCACCCAGACACAGAGTAGCTGCTTTGAGATGTGTAACCGCACAGAAACAGCAGCACAGTGACCACAAGCAAGGAGCTACAGGGTGGTAACCTCATTATCGCTCAGCTAAAGTGATGAAACTCAATATCAACATAGCGAGTGAGGTGGCGTGAAAACTTTAAAAAGTCACGCTAACCTTTTGTTGAGGATCAGTTGGGGTTACATTAATCAAATGGGTATTGTTTATGTAGTTTGGCCTTCTCTTATGTTGGTATTAATTACATTGTAATTTCTAATTAAGGATGCACACACAGCAAGATGAGCGAGACAGCCAGAATGAAAATCTGCAGCATGCCCATGCATCTTCTCTACTTCCAGTTTTCTCACATACAGTTAACGATTAGTGGCAACTTCTCATGGATGCGGACGATTAAGAAAGAAACCGTGTACAACATCATCAATAATGTGGCGACATCAGTGTGAAACAGTATTTTATGCTAACCTGTTGTTTTTTTCATACTTATATCTAAGTTTTGCAGAGCACCTGACCTGTTCAGGGTTTAGAATATGGCCTTTACCACAGACTGTATATAAAAGATGGATGTATTCACTGTGAACTTCCCAACACGTTCTCAATCCCAAAGCGTAATATGTTGCGCTAGGTGACAAATCGTCAACATATTACGCTTGCGGACACCCATCACGTCCCTAAATGACGAGATCGGGAAAATTAGAAAACATGAGAACCGTTTGGAATCAATCTACACATGTTCATTCATTTTACTTAAATCGCTTTGGAAAACACTATTTAACGTTATTAAAGTGCTGGTTAAGGTTAGGGATAAGGTTAGGTTAGGTTAGGGTTAGGGCTGGAATACATGGCTGGAGCGTGTATTACCACGTGTATACCATTATCATTCTACTGGATTTCACCCATAACTCGGCGCGTAGCATAACAACAGGGAAGGTCACCTTTCGCGTTCCTCAGGAACACCGTGGGATGTGACAAATTGTCGGGATGTTACGCCTCGGGAGTGAGAATGGGCTGGAACTTCCCCCTTATGTTTTATTGTTTTTCCGAGTCAGAAGTTACCACATGTGGATGAGATGGAGGCGTTCAGCAAGCCGCAGTCATAGCCTTTATGGGTGGATGCCAAATTTTTGTTTGGCATATAAAAAATTCTGTCATTTCACACACCAAAATTGTCTAATCGTGCAGTTAAGCTCATAGCCAGTCAGTGATATTTAAAACTAAAATTTAAAATTGCACTTGAAAATGCTCCAAAAGGCATCAACAGCACAGACGATGAGAGACCAAGTCCAGGGACTTCAGGTCATGCCAGACAGATGTCTAGCAGCTGCCATCTGTCACTCAAAAATGGCCTTTTAGCCATAAATAATATTTTTAGAAGTTTAAATAATGAATGCATAAATAATTCACCCTGGTGCATCTGTCATCTACTTGGAGACTAACACAATATTATGTATATTTCACTTGTAAAGTTGGGTATTTTAACATGGTAGTTGATGTGGAGTGACTTACTTTTGGGGCAAACCTGAAGTTGTCATTTGAGGAACTGCAGTTTTTGATACCTGGAAGTTTCTGCTGTTCTTACTGTTTTGACAGTTTGCATATAATGAAATTTACAAAACTCTTTTTAAAAATGTCTTGATGTTAACTAAAAAAGGGGTTGACTGGATCAAGAAACACAAGAAGTCAGACAGACCGACATATTATTACCAGCCTCCCTTATTTAGAAGAGGAATAAAATCTCACTCTGTTCAGTGGCTGCGATTTCAGTGGTTGCACACATGGACCTATATTAACCAGAGAAAACGATGCATTAAATGTCCTGTGATTTATTAGCTGAAACGACCCGCCGTTGCCCAGTCACTTACCACGACCTGAGAGCGCACATCCAATCATCCATAATTAAGATAAGGGATGAATTAAATGGAAGCATTTATTTGGGCCGACTCTGGTGTGACTCGCACAAAGTACATAATGCCTCATCAGCTGCATTATATTTCTTGATTGGCGGGATTGTGAACTTTAAGGTTAGTGTTGAATTCCTCTCCAATTCCAGTTTTTTAATGGTGGATTTAGGACCAGAGCTGCTCTAAGAAGAACCTCCATCAATTAGTAGCTCTATTTTCCAAAGTTAGCCGCAGTCTTACTGGACTCTCCTTGAGTAACTGTAGATCCGAGCCCCTTCGAGAATATCCTCTCTGCTCTACTTTGATGGGGGTTAATTTTGTATACAGACTTAAGTTATATCCCTTCACTTTAAATTTGACTTTACTTTACTCCCCTGCCACTGATTGATAATCCTGGCTTGTCCATGCGTGAAAGATCCCTTACTATAATCTCTGTCCTTTGATCATTAAAAGTTGAAAGGATATATGGGAAAGAGGCTGATAAAGTGATTTCTGTGACAGTGGGTCGATGGAATAGCAGTGCTTTAAGTCATCCTGTTTGTCTTAGAAGAGCTGTGCTCTTAATAGTGATGTCCCTCGTGACTGATGCAATATCTCTACAGTTGGTGTAACAATGAATGCAGACAATGTTTGACTGTAAACGGTCCTGGGAAAAATAGCTCAATCAATTAAATGGCCCAAAATGTTTGTCTGATGAAAATGCAGATATGGCGAGCTGCAATGTTCGAGCAGGATTTCAACAAATTGCACGTTGCAGAAGTTTTCGGCTCTTTGATGAGCGTTTATTATTTCGTGGCCTGCTGGTTCAGAGTTTGCATTCTCTCGGTGGCATCTGGCAAAGTTTAAACGTCTGTGGCTCCAACTTCTTATGAAAAGTCACTTCAGTCAGTGCCCATACTGAAGAAGGGATCCAATTGGGTTCCACACAGAAGTCTAAGATGAGTGGATGAAAGCTGTGGGAGAAAAGTTTGTGCAGCAAAGCAGCGATTTTCCTCCTCTTTTAGAGTTTTGAAGGGCTGCGGTGTGTCTGTGCATCTGCATGTGTGTGTGTGTGTGTGTGTGGGTGAGTGTGAGTGTGAATGTGTGCGCGTGGCTCTTGGCCCCCCCCCCCACTTGTCAAGGAGCTCCCCTGAGCTTCCTTCTCTGTGCTTTGGCACTAGAAGTCACCTCCTTTGGTGTTCGGCAGGCAGGTACACAACAGGAGCAGCTCTCTCTCTCTGAGCTGTTGAACTTTTCGGGAGGGGAAAAAAGGGAAGGGGAAGATTAAAAACAGCCCTGTGATGTGGAGTGCCGAGCTGCCTCCTGAGAATTCCTGGCATAATAATTTAAATGATCAAATGATACAGAGGAGACTTGTTAGCTGAGAAACAGCCTCCTAGTTGGCCCCATGGGCCTGGTGCTGCCGCGCATGCATTGCAAAACAGCTCCTCTGTTGTGCTAAAGAATCCCGCTTTTTTTTTAACCTCCTTTTCAGGAGCAGAGTTTTTCTACACTTTGCCTAGGTGTATACATGGGACTTAAGTCTCTGTCACATATTCATTGTAATCTCTCTCTTTTTTTTTGTCGTCTTTGCCATTCATCAGCATGTGAGAGGACTCATTAGATTAGATTTTTGAACATGTGAAGGGTCGGAACAGCACTTGTGTCATTAGGTCCAGGCTGTGAAATTTTCAAAGGCGGCTGAGTGGGGAAAGTCTGAGAGTCACTCTTTGGAAACAAGTCTCAGCGGAATAGCCTGCTTCTGTTGAAAGTGCGAAGCAGAAAACTCTGTAATGTGCTTCACAGACAGTGCACACAGTTAAACAGCTATTTTGCCTTTTTTGAAAAGTAGAAGTGTATGGGTATCATGTGAATCTCAGTTGTTCTTCCTGCACAGATTTGTTTGCGCGTGTTTCCACAGATCCCGCTCCTGTGCTGGAGGCCTCACATTCCCTGGAGGAAAGACTGCAGCAGCTTCAGAGTTCAGCCCCAGACAGCGAGGCCCTGGTACGAGAGATCAGTGGGCACTGGAAGAAACACCTGGAGTGCCTTGAAAAGACAGGTCAGCCTCAAATCATCTACATTAAGCGGCTGCTGCAGTACGTGTCTGCAGGTATACGAAGCTTCATTGAAATACACCTGGTGTTGAAATATATCTGAGTATCGGAGGAAGTGTGTACAAGCAACATTGTTAAATAAATAAACTGTCGTGTTTTATTTCTGAGCCCTCACTTTACCAACTCATGGCTCTTCATTTACACAGAGCCCGCAGAGGACGATCAGGCAATCTCAGACACAGCAGTGAATAAAGAGGCCCCACAATCCAGCCCTCCAGCCTCCCAGATGACCCCAAACAGCATCCCGGCTCCTGGGGCCCCAGACTCCCCACAGCGGAACCACCGGGATCGTGCTAATGATGGCGGGTGAGAGCTAGTTTTTAATTTATAAAAATAATAAATTGTCGTTATAACCTGTGCACACGATGGTTTGTAATTCTTAAAGAAATATGTAATTGAAGATTATATTATATTTTCCAGCTCATGCTGACTTTAAACTGACTTTATTATTCTCATGTAGAGGTTTGTTATTTTGGGAATCTGCTTGAATACTTCCATCTTACACAGCTGCACCTTTTCTCACCCTGTCTGAAATACACCTTTTTAGCTCCCATCCCTTTTTCACAGGTAGCTCCACATATTTGATTTGTCAGACTTTTACCCCAAAGTATTTCTAGTACTTCCAGAAATGAACCAGTCTATTCTTTTTGCTGTTTTTGAGGCAAGACTGTTGACTGCTAACAAATCCATTTTGGCTTCTGTGCCTTCTAACATTGTCTCTGGGTGATAATTTTAAACATGAATGTAGACAATATCACTACACAGTCATTTCTGTGACTTATGTGAAGCCATTTGCGGTTTAAAAAATGACTCTAATGGCCGTGTTTTCACCACATAATGCTGCAGAAACATAAAAATATGTTCATACACCTTACATACAAATAATGTAAATTTGGCTGTATAAAAATATAGTGTATGTGAGCCCAGCGAGTGGGAGAGAAGCAAACAGATGGTAAAATTACACAGGGATTTTTCTTTTATGGTGGGGATATTACCGTCAGAACTAAAAGTTATATACTGGGTCTTCAGTTCCTCAGATGTTGGGAATACATGAAAATGTTTGGGTCCACTCCTGCAGCACACAGCGGAACATTTTGTGTACCTTGCTAACATATTTTAAAATTAGCACAAGCAGCTCTAGCATGGCGGTAATGGGAGGCAGCTGACTGCATCTGAACTTTTTAAGGCAGCTGCTCGTTCTTTATCTGAAAGTTTGAAAAATTAGTTGCTCTAAGGGTATCATGTTAGCATGCTGCATAGTGAAATGGATAGTGAACAGAAGAAAAGCCTGGTAGTACACTAGCAGTGTTTCCAGATTGGGATGGACTACCCTGTATACTGGAAAACTTTTTATAGTGGGCAAAAACAAACAACGCAGTAAAACGGGCAAAAGAATGTGGCCAGGCTTTATCTACATGCATCAAATGTGGCCCAAAACACGTCAGCATTTCAGTAATTTAAAGTGTTTTCCCTTTGCTCTACTTGGTTTTGATTAACATTAAAAGTGCGCATTAACGTATGGCCATGATGTAGGCAGGAACTGACAAGAGTTTCTTTTCTCAGGGAGGAGGAGGAGAGCGCTGATGTTAGCATGGCTGACAGACTATCAGAGGCCGAGGAGAAGATCAAAGTTCTGCATTCATGTAAGTGGTTTAAACACTGGCATGTGCTGTAGCTGTTAGATTTAATATCAACCCATTAAAGAACCATTGCTTGTCTAATTGCAGTATGGTGCCCCCTGCTGCAACACTGCTCCCCGATTGGTGCTCGTGTTTACATAAATAAAAATGAGAAGTTGATATATCTTGTCAGTGTAAGTTGTCAGCTGTTAACTTATAACAAGCTGTGTTTTGAATCTGGAATGGATATTGATCCATCCTGAAATTGGACCTGTACAATGTAGCTTTAAGGTAAAAGTTCATGTGTCTTTTTTGTCTTCTTTTAACATGAATTTCTGACTCCCCCCTGTGTGTTTCTCATTAGCTTTGAACACTGCACAGACAGAGCTGCTGGAGCTGCGGTGTAAATACAACCAGGAGATGACGAACAAGTAAGAGTCTGCCTCTCATCTCGCGTTTTCTGTTTACTTTGGCACACATTTCCAAATTTCAGAGGTTTTTCCCCGCTCCCTCCCACAGTCGTGACGGCTGCACGCCAGCATCACCGTAGCATTTCGAGTGCTCAAGCCGCTCTTATTTTACCTACATAAACTCACGTCCAGTGTAGAGCTGAGGAATGCCATTGTAAAAGCAGAGAGTGAGAGTGACTCAGCCACTAATGCAGGTCGATGAGAGAGGTCTGTGTTTGCTTTCACTGGCAGCTGGGCCTTGACAGCCCTCAAGAAGAATTGCTTCATTTAAAGATTGCTTCAGAAAACACTCTACCTTGTCCTGGTCTTTGAGCGCAATGTATCCACCACACGGCTGAAATGAATCTGAGCTTGTATGAAGGATGTCGATAGACATTCAAAGTAAACACTCCTTTGTTTGGGTTGTGCTCTAGAGCACAGTCAGCCGCTGCTAATGGATTTTCTCCCAGGCTTAATCCTTGGTGCAATTGAACTGATGTCTCCAGACCCGCTGCCATCCATTTTGTCGGATTGGACACATTTTCAGTTTGGCCTTACCTTTTTGCAAAGAGCTGCGATGTGAAAGAGCATCTCTGTCATGTAGTTTGTCATACTGTGTGTGCGTGTTGCCCCGGTCGCATTCCTCAAGGCCGACAGTAGCAGCAGCGACTCCGCAGCTCAAGATGCAGCTATCCCGCCCTGACCCCAAGCGTCTGAGCGCCGGGCCGGGCCTCTATTAGTCTCACTGACTGTTTCCTCGGTGCTGATAAGAAAAACTATTTGTCTGCCTCGGCTTGAGTAGCTGAACAGGTAATCAATACAAAACATTTTCCGTAGTGCACAAGTTCATTAAACGTAGAACTGACACCTGTTAGTGTTTTCTGTCAGGAGGACGCCATCTATACAGGCCTTATTGGGCCTGCCCATGACCCTTTAAAACTGGGGCTGCACCAACTGCAAGAACGGGATTGGTCGGAGGCATCATCTGACAGATAGCTGCACTACAGTCACGTTCACGCATGCATTGCATTCCTGAACTTTGCTCATACATACCTGACAGAAGTGCATGTGTCAAATCAGACATTTGCATTCATACCTGCACTAGCTTGATTCTCTTGCAAAGCCACATCGTGTTGATGAGTGAATAGAGCAGCTTATCTCCTGGTGCATTTATTAGTAGTGCATGGATGCCATGTGTCCTGCCTCCTGCACGCTCAAGCCACAAGTCTAGCTCCTCTAAACTTTGCAGAAGTGTGCACCACATAGGAGAGCGAGAGCAGCTGTTCTCTCAAAATTGTCAAGTTCATTTGTCTTAATGTCTTATGCACAAGTATTGAAAGATTGTATTTGTGCGTTCTTGTGATCCCATTGGATTAATAATTTTTCCGGTAATCACAGCTTTTGATGTGAGACAATGGAGCAGATAGGCGCAAACATGAAAGATAATGAGGGTTTGGCTGAATATAGTTAGTTTAATAAGGATTTAAAAAGTCTGATGTGTTCTTTGAACAGTTTTATTTCCTTTGGTTAAAAAGGACTGCTGTGTCCCGAAACTTGAGAAACCTATGTGCATATTTAAATCAATCACAGCGTTCTCGTTAATTCATCCTTATCTACCTTTTGAAAATCTGATCCCATGTGTGCAAAATGAAACTGTTGAACTTCAAACACACCTCATGAATGATCCTGCTGAGCTTCTGTTTAAATTAGACTTCTCTGATTGTTAGATGTATGGAGGCTGGAAGTTCAGCCTCAAGAGTTCTGAGGGGAAAAAAACACGATTCGTGTATGCATCCGCTCGCTCGGCCGCTGACGTTGTGCCATCAGAACTGTTCTTGGGGTATCTAGGATTATTAATGACCTGGGTTTACATAGACACCGGTTACACCTGGTGGATTAAAAAAAATCCATTATATTGAGAATATTTCCATGATTTTGAGGGAATAAACAGTTCGGGAGTTAATTTTTTGTTATTGTGGACTTTGCTTTGAAAATATGTCTCTCAAATTATAATTGATAGTTTTTTTTAATGCTTGGTAACATATTAGCTGTAGGGGGTGGGAATTTAAACTCACTTTTTCCAAAATCCCAGCTGAGTTTCTAATTTGAGGTACTGAAATGCCAGAATACAGACAGTGATAAAACTCAATTGCCAGTTCATTAGGGACTTTTAGCCTCTAGTGTGTTGAACAGTTTTTTCCCCCAAATATTCTGTGCATAATGATTTATGTGTAGTAAATGTTAGAACGTCGTTTTGAGTATAAAGTATATGTGTGAAACAAAACTCTGCAAAACTCTATTATGCATTTCCTGTTGTTGGTCAGTATTTGGTTATAGGGCCATAGCTTTCCTGAAATATGACTGTCACGCTACAGCTTTTTTTTCCTGTGCAGCAGAATGTGTAATAGCAGTTGGTTTTTTTCTTGTTTTGTTTATTTGAAACTGAAAATATGTCGCCAGTAAACCTTCTCTGTCTGGATGTGTATGTGCTGCAGGGCGGAGGAGGTCGACGGCATCATGGCGAGTCTTGAGAAAGCAAACCAGGTGAGTTCGGTCTTCCTGTGCACTCCTCTGATTGAGATGCTCCTTCATTAAGGTAATCACTCCTGTAATCAAGCCTCGGCTTTAATTAGGCACCCTCCGCCCTGTGCCCCCCCCCACCCCCACCCTCTCCTCTTCCTCCCCCCTTCTGCCTCCCGTGCCCTGAGAGTGTGATTAGTGAATGTAAACCCGAAGCCCGGTCGGTGGGCGTGCTACGGCAGCACGGCTCCACTCAGCAGAGAACAGGAGACTGCCGAGCGCGATTGATGCCGGAGTGCCGAACGCCGGGGTTCTTAGTTATCTCATTGCCTTGATTGCTTCCTGTCCTGGTGATACTTCTTTTCTTCTGCTTCCCTCTTCTCTGCTCTGATTTTCTCCCTGGCTCTCGTTCTCTCCCTCTCTCTGCTGCTGCTGCTCTCTGCCAACCGCTCCCAGATAAATGTTCTCAAAATGAATCATTAATTAGCAGGCCGGGTGTGACAGAGCAGGTAAACAGTTTGGGGAATAAAGTGGGCTGACTAAACACCCCTCGCAGCAGAATAAACCAGTGGCTGCACTCACCTCCTTGGGCCCCTGCTCAGGTTTTTGCTAAATTTTCTGAGCGAGGGCGCCTTTTTTTTTTTTTTTTTGATTTACTATGTTAGTGTGCTCTTGCTGTGATCAACTCATTAGCCAATTGATGTGGCCGGTGTATGAAAACTGTAACGCTGTGATGCCGTGTCTGTGCGCAGAGAGCGGAAATGGCTCAGAGGGAAGTGGAAAGGCTAAAGGAACAGCTATCCAGTGGCCACAGCATCACCGCAGGGAGCTGCCATCCAGCAAAGGGCACTAGCAGGGTAAGAACTGTTACATGTTGGGTGTAAAATACTTTATTTTTCTTATTATTATTTTTTTCTTTTGTTTTTGTTTTTTTAATGGCCACAAATAATGTATTAGTCAACTGCAGGTATCATTTTGAGATATTTTACTTTATTTTCATTCATTTTCAATCCAGTCCTTGTACCTGACCATAGTATTGAATAGTATTGTATATAAACATTATGTAGGAGTTAGATAGTGGATAATAGGTATTGATTTGTAAATAACTGGACATGAATAACTTCAGTTTCTAATATAATATTAGACTCTAACTGTTAAGCTCGTTCTCTTTCTTTTCACGTGACTTTGTTTAAAGATGGAACAGATTTTTGGGTCAACTTGAAAGAAAGGCACACGTGGAAACGAGAGAGCAGAGGTCAAATGTGATATAGATGTGATTAGATTTCATTCAAATACTTTCAAGCTATCGTGTTTATATATCATAAAATACACAGCTCAGCAAAAAATCCATTTTAAGTTTTATCTTTAGACACGTTGTTACTAGCAGCCACACTCACATGTTCTCATTTCTTAAGTTGAATCCATTAAAACAAGGTGATTTACAAATTTTACAGCTATTAGTCGAAAGCCTGGCATATCTGAGCATGCTGGGCGGTGTGTCCTTAGCAAATAGAGGAAATGGGTGCAGAATAAAAGTACTAGTTGGTCTAAAAAACCTACAACAAAAAATCTACAACAGATGAACGGTGTCTGAAAGTGATGTCCTTCAGAAATAGGAACAAATCCAGCAAAGTCTGACACAAGACCTCAGAGATACACTTGGCCTTTTAGCCGATTGTTCACTGAAGCGTCAACAGAAACGGTCTCAGTGGAAGGATGGCTGTCAAGAAGCCCGTTTGAGGAACGCAAACCAGGAGAAAAGGCTGAGGTTAGCTAAATTACACTAGAACTGGACTACTGAACTGAAACTCATGGAGTGATGAATGATCCCAAACACACTACCAGCATACCTGGATTTAAAAAAAACAAACAAAGGAACACTATCGGACATGGATTAGACTCCCCAGAGCCCCGCCCTCAAAATTGCAACTTAGAAAAGATAACAAACAGCCATAAATGTATGGCTGTAACATTTCTGGTGAAAAATACAGTGGAAAGTCTAAAAGTAACTCCATGTGTTTTGTCCAATTGTTTCACTCTGCAAAGCCTGCAATGGCTGGATTTTTGCCTGTGGGTCTTGTGTTTGACACCATTTTCAGTTCACATGTTAGCACATCAATCAAAGAATGTTGATGTAATACTACTACTAATAAAATAACCACAAATTTGTTAATTCCATTTTTTTTTTTACAGTTTATTCCATAACATGTAACACAACAGCTAGATAAACACACACACATCAGTACACCTTTATTCTTCATGGCATAGATTCAACAAGGCACTGGAAACATTCATCAGAGACTTTGGTCTATATTGACAACGAATCACACAGTTGCTGCTGAGAGATTCACATCATAGATCTATGATGTGAATCTCTCATTCCACCAGATCCCAAAGGTGCTCTATTGGACTGAGATCTGGTGACTTCTGAGCGCAGATAACTCATTGTTGTTTTCAAGAAAGCAGTTTGAGGTGATTTTAAGTTTGGGCAATGGTGTTTCATTCTGCTGGAAGCAGCCATCAGAAATGTCTCCCACACCAACACCACCAGCACCAACCTAAACCAATGATACAAGGCAGCATGGCCCACCCTTGCTTTCATGGTGTTCGTGCCAAATTCTGACCCTACCATCCAAATATCGCATCTAACTTGAGACTGGTCAGATTAGGCAATGTTGTTTTCAATCTTCTGTTAACTTCTTCAAGTTCGACATTCTCTTCTGCATTGGTTGTAACAAGTGGTTATTTGAGTTACTGTTGCCGCCTTATCATCTTGAAGCATTCTGGACATTCTCCTGTGACATCAATAAAGCATATTCACCCACTGCCACTCTCTAGGGTTTACAGAGAATGACCCTAAAGTTAGTTGTGTAGAAAAATTACCAGTAGAGCGTCATTCTGAAATCCTCAGACCAGCCCGTCTGGCACCAACAACGATGTCATGGTCAAAGTCACTTAAATCATGTTTCCTCCCCAGGCTGATGGTCAGTTTGGACTTCAGCAGGTCATCTTGACCATGCCCAAATGTCTAAATGCACTGAGCTGCTGCAATGTTATTAATTGATTAATTCATTTGTATTAACAAACAGTTGACCAGGCGTATTTAACAAAGTGGTCATTAACTAGATATTAGAGCATCTTAAAAACGTATTATGTACACATACCTTTTTAAACCACGTTTGACGTTTTGTTCTGTACAGATCACCAGATTATGAAATTATGAAATCCCTGCCAGAGGGCTTTTTAATTGGTGTAGAAATATTGAATGTTGTCTTTTATCAGTCTCTGAGATGAATTAGAATATGCTATTAATTGCAACCTCATCATCTTTGCAGAAGTCATATTCTCTCACCTTTCATTACCACAGCAGAGGTTGTGATTCACAGGCTGCCCTCACTCCCTTTATCACTTTTTTCCTCTCCCTCACTCTCACACCTTTTGTCACATCTTCCTGTCACCCTGTCAGGAGAAGAACGAGAAGGGAGAGGTGTTGCCCTCCCAGCTGGAGGCTGCCTTGCTGGCTAAAGACCGTGAAATCCTCCGCCTTCTCGAAAACATTCAGCGGCTGCAGTTCACACTGCAGGAAGTTCAAGAAACCTCAGCCAATCAGATTCTAGAGCTGGAGCGCCAGGTAGCCTATAAGACAGAAGCTATAGAGGTGAGTGGCTGGGAAACATGATGGGAAATGTGGGGAAGAGTCCTCCGTCCGCAGAATCTCTTATTAATTCAGAGGAAAATATTATCCTTCTGTGTTTTTGTTTCAGAGATTAGAAGCTAAACTGCAATCCCAGATGGACTATGAAGAGATTAAAACTGAACTCAGGTGGTTGATTGATATCGAACGTGTCAGTAATTCATAGTAATGTTAATGGACATCTAACTATATGACTGTGCTTCTTTTGGTTTTCGCCGTAGTATCCTAAAGGTAATGAAGCTGGCTTCAGCCAATGGCAGCTCATCCCAGGTACGCATGTTCCTGCACTTTGTACTTTTGTGTTACTCACAGCAACAACTCCACCTCATTGTTAGTCCATTTAAAAAAACTCGGTGCTTTTCCTCAACATTTTGCCGCGACGTTTCAGAGAGCGGGAAAGTAAATAAGCGGCAGACAGAAATGAGGCAGGTCGAATCTTCTTGCGTTTCACGCATGCGCAGTACTGGAACGTAAGCGTTTTCGGCCGTTTCAATGTGGACACACAACTCTGTGAAAACGATTGAAAACGCTAGTGTGGACACAGAGCGTTTTCAGACAAAAATGCCATTTTCAAATCTAAAGCTAGTGTGGACGTAGCCTTAGTGCCAGAGAATAAAAACTACAGCAGTGCAATTGAATGCATCACTGGTCCATCATCCATTATATCCAATATAAGGATATCGGCAGCCACTACAATTGATTAATCTAGAATTAACAGCTTTTGTGTGTGGGTGTGTGTGTGGGTGTGTGTGTGGGTGTGTGTGTAGGATTCTGCTAAGGCTGCAGAGGCTCTTTTGCTGGATAAAGAGGCCTTTCTTCCATCTCACAAGTACCTGGTGGATAAGACCCGAATACTACACAGCAATGGTAAAATAAATGTCTCATTTTTTTTAGCCTATAAAGTTAAAAGAAAACTAGTACTAAGAGATTGTTAGTTTCTAAAAGGTGTTGAGTTTTGTCATCTACCAAATACTGCCTGTTTGTTTGGCACTCACTGGGCAGCGGATTCTATAGTTGATTACTTCCACATTTAAATCTCTGTGCTTAAACTGAGTTTGCATAATGTTGTCTGGATTTGCAAGGGTATAAAGTAAGCGATTTAATTCAGGAAATATCTTTTATAAGCTGAATAATAGTTAGGTCTTCATTGTTAAAGCCATGTAGCTGTACACATCCCATGTGTCCTGAGTGAGATGGCTTTTCTGTCACCAGATGATGACCATTCTGAGGATGCAGGCAGGGAGATAGGCAGGCCGCCCGGATCCCACTCATCCTCCTCTCAGGTGGACAGTCGTGCCTCCCCCAGCCCCGGTCCCCCCACCCTGGACCGCTCCTCCTCCAGCCATGATCTCCCCCGGCCTTTCTCAGTGTCGCCGTGCTCCGGGGACCGGCTGTCAGGAGACCACATCCTCCACAAACAGCTGTTATCTCCACACTTTAAAAAGGATGGCCTCATGGCTTTCCCTACCGCCCTCTATGCAGCCAAAGTCGCGCTTATGTCAGCCTCACAAGGGCCTGTGGGGGCGGGCAGCGTTGATGCCGGCTTGCCCAGCGACCAGTCAGAAAGCGGCAGCTCGACCGCAGGAGACGATGACCAACTGGACACGGCGGAGATCGCCTTCCAGGTGAAGGAGCAGCTGCTGAAGCATAATATCGGCCAGCGAGTGTTTGGCCACTATGTGCTGGGCCTGTCCCAGGGTTCGGTCAGCGAGATCCTGGCAAGACCCAAACCCTGGAGGAAGCTGACTGTGAAAGGCAAAGAACCTTTTATTAAGATGAAGCAGTTTCTGTCTGATGAACAGAACATTCTGGCACTCAGAACCATCCAGGTCCGACAGAGAGGTGAGTGCTAACTACTGTGTGTCACAGCCTGGGTCTCTGACCCATCGCTCTGAGTTTATTTTTGTATTCTTCTCATGTTATCTTTGTGATCATGTGTTATTCCTGTCTAGCTTAGGTTAAAGGCAGCCATTATTTATTGTTTCCTTGGTTTCCATGTTTGGATTCTTGCCTAGTTTATCATGTGTTTTAGGTCTGTAAGCTTAGTGTTGTCATGTCTAGTTTCCTGTTTTATTGTGAAGTTGCGTGTGTGTTCATGTGGTTAGTTTTACTCTCCCCTGTGTTTTCATTATGTTTAATTCTAGTCAGCTGTGTCCTCATGTGTTTCCACCTCCCCTGATCACCTCATGTGTGTATTTAAGTCCTCAGTCTTCCTGTGTTCAGCGTCACATCGTCTGTTATCCACATTATAGTAAATCATAGTCTGTCATTCAAGTCATTGTTTATCATAGTTTTCATGTTGCCATCAGCCATCAGCCAAATAAAGGCTCGCTTTTTGTTTGAATTCAAACTCTGTTCTCCTGTGTCTGCATTTGGGTTCGCATCTGAAGCACATCGGCTGCTCAGCCGTGACACCGTGACAGGACACGGACTAAATGAAAACCGTGCTGCAACACACAGATGTATAAAGTTCAATACACAATACCATTACAGCACATAACAACAGCTGACATAGCGTCAGAAAGTTTGGCAATTTAAGTTTGTTTTAAGCATAATTTGAAGACCGCTGGCTTGCAGATCAAACGTTAGAAGTGACAGTGATTTTCATCCACTGCACTGATACATGACGATAGATGAAGCACAATGAAGGTCATATTTTACAGTAACGATGAAATAATCAAATTAATTAAAGAAGTACCAGTCTGGAAACCATTAGGCTAGTCTGCTGACTGCCGGCAGCCAGCGGATATGTGTGCTAAGACTTCTGTTCTGTGCTCTGTTCATTGTTTTTGAATGCAGATAAATTGGGGGGAAAAAGCTAATAAAAAGTGAAATCATCATCAGATAACTGTGGTTATTAAAGACATTTTGGTACAGCCATTCCTCTTTGGCTCTCCATACAGACTGTTTACTTGCATGCAGCCAAAGCTTGAACATGCACTGCAAGCAGACTACAAATGGTATCCAGAAATATTCTTCATAAAATAAGTTTTTAGTGCATTTCAGAATGCTTAGCGGGGACCTATTGCACTAATTTGCACGTCTCTGTTTTTATTCCTAGACTAACTTTGTATAATTCAAAATAATCCTTATTTAGCTTCCCCTTCCCTTTGAGCCAGCTGTCTTCTGATTGGTTGCTGTTTCCAATCAAAATCTTTGAAAGACATGTTTTCTGGGCTTAGTGGTCACAAGCAGAGCTGTGTACCTGTGATGACCATATTAGGCAAATATTCTCTCACTGACATCAATGAGAGGCAGAAGTAGAAAAAACTGTCTGAAGGCTTCACACAACTGGATATTCTGACCTCATTATTTGAAACTTGATGGCTGATGTTTGTTATGAGCATTCGTATACAATATATGACTGAAAAGCTTCATCAGTTCTGTGCTACTATGTACGCAGAGGTTTTTAAAGCAGATGTATTGGTGGCTTAGCTCCTGGACCTGTGCACATTTAAACCTTCTACATTTAAATCTACTTGGCCCTCATCCTTGACTTCATCACGGTTTCCTCTGCCATGTTTATAGTGTTACTTTTAAACTTTGTTTTCTCCCTAGATTCACAGCTTTTGAAAGTTGAGCTTCCCGTATACTGCAACCTCAGACAGCACGCGCTCAAAGGCAGCCATTGATCTACCAGTCAAAAGCAAAGCCTTGGAACTGCTCTCTGATCAACCATCCCACTCACCCCCTCCTCTCTCCTCCCTCTCTCTCTATCTCCATCTCTTTCTGTTACCCTCTGTGGCAGGGAGCATCACTCCACGCATCCGAACTCCTGAAACTGGGTCAGACGACGCCATTAGGAATATCCTGGAGCAGGCTAAGAAGGAGATCCAGTCCCAGAGGGGTGAGGATGAAGCTTCGAGTCATAAGTCATAGTTAAAAGCCCTATTGATTGTTTGTTTTTGGTTTTCTATGCACAATGAGTTCTATTATGTATTTTGATCAGTACTTGAATGCATCTAGATTAGAAAGGAAAGGTGCTTTGAGTGTGCGTCAGTGTCAGCGTGTGTGTTTTTCTTGTTTAGGTGATGTCAAGTCATCTCTAAACAGCTCATCAGGCAGAAGCAGTAACGGGCCTGGCAGCAGCTCTGACGACACCATAAAGAGCATCCTCGAACAGGCCAGGAGGGAGATGGAAGCTCAGCAGCAGGCCCTGATGGAGATGGAAGTGTGCGGCAGGGCTTCGACTGCTAGCTCAGGAGTTCAGGTGGAACGTCTGGGGCCCCCCGAGCGCTCCAGGGGCCTGCCTTTACCCATCTCCATCAAGCAAGAGGAAGGGGGCTGCATTACAGTGTGCACAGCCAACCCCGTGAGCAGCCCCCAGACACCCCTCAGCGTCCTCTCCCCTGCCGCTTTCGTCCAGAACATCATCCGCAAAGTCAAATCAGAAATCGGCGAAGCGGGCACCTACTTCGATCAGCACTGGTCTCAGGAGCGGGGATCTATGGTGCTCGGCGGCGGAAGCAGCTCTCGGCCCTTCAGCTCGGTCTCCCCTTCCTTGTCTTCCTCCTCCTCCGGGCCCTCCACCTTACCCCGGCCGTGGCTGCGTCTGGAGAACGGCGAGGGTCTCCCCAACAGTGAGGAGGCCTCTGCTGCCGAGGACGAGCTGAGCCTGAGCCGGCCAGTGGAGGTGAAGGTGGAGTCAGATACCTCGGTAAGCGGGGAGTCCCCAGGACCCGGCCCGGGACGCCTTTCCTATTATCCAGCATATATCCCCCGTGCACTGAAGCCCACCGTGCCCCCGCTGACACCAGAGCAGTATGAGATGTACATGTACCGGGAGGTGGACACCATCGAGCTGACTCGGCAGGTGAAGGAGAAGCTGGCAAAGAATGGCATCTGTCAGAGGATCTTTGGTGAAAAGGTCAGATGTTGGCCTTTCACATTAAACGCATACTGCAAATGAAACAGCCTGCAAATACAAAAGAAGAAAAATTATATTTAGTTTAAACTTTTCAGATTTTCAGAGCATGTGAAATATTAGACTGAGGTGATCTCAGTAAACATAAAACACATTTTAATTATGTTAAAAAAAGAACATAAAACTCATCCATGTGGAAAAGTAATGGACTCCTTTTAAACCCAATAACAGGTCCCGACACTTTAGTAGCCGTATCTGCAGCTCAGAGCTTTGCATAATACGGCGCTGGTATTTGACGTCGCTGTGAAAGAATTTTAGCCCGCTCTTTAGAATTTCTTGCAGCAAACTTGACATAATGATGTGAAGTCTTGACATTATATGCCCTGTAAAAAAACGGTTAAAAGTTTGCCTTTTTATTACTTTCTGCATACAACATTGTCCTAAAAAGACTTCAGGTGCTTTTCCCCACATGTCAGACAGCAATAGATTCTGCTTTGCTGCTCTTCCTTTGAATCCTAGTTTCTCACATCTCTTTCTTAACCATCAACATTTTTAGCTGAGAGGCTTGCGTTTGGTTGAGTTGTCATTCGTGCCCTTGAAAAACCTTTTAGAGGCTGCCCGCAAGTTTTATCATACCACATTATTCTCCCTAGCTGTCACAGTGGTTTGGGAGGGCATCTGAGCAGCTCATCTCTTTCAGAGTTACATTTGTAGTGCAATGTGCTTGTGGGACTTTTGTGGTGTGAACCTGAGGGAAATACGGCTATTTTTTATTAATTAATTAATTTTTATCGGGTGTTCCTTAAACGAATAACATTATAATCTCAGTCTGGTTTTTACTGCTGCATAGCTGAAAGGTTCTGAGTTTGGATCTGTTGCTGGAACGTTCTTTCACTTTTCAGCCAAAGTCATCTTTTCAACAACTCTTTGCTGAGCGGAACGTGTTCGTTTTCCTTCACCCAGGTGTTATATTTTCTGTGACAAACACACAGAAGATTAAATCTTTTTTTTAAAAACGGTGTGTTTTTATTTGCATTTTCCCTGAAATGAACTACTGAAGACTCTGTATCGGTTTTGTTAGTTCAAGCCCCAGAAAGTGTGCCTTTATTGTCGGTAAAATCCCTCTGGGTGTCTTCCTAGGCAGCCTTTGTGATATATCACTTTATTCTGTCTGGAGTGGATAAAATATAACGAGTGTCACAAAGGTTTTTTTCGAGTAATATGAAAGGTGCTGTCTTCCTTCTCTGCTGTGTTGATATGACTGTTGTAAAATATCTTTAATGCAAGTCCCACTAAAGCTGAAGACGGTGCAGCAGTTTTTTTATTTTTATAATATACGATCATGTGGGGGAAAAAAGGAAGAAAATTTATCACTACAGAAATTTGCGCATTTGAATCGCAGAAATATAAATCACATATGAAAATAATCAAATATGAGGTGTGCTGCAAATCGAACTTAAACCTTTAAACAGGAAGATTTATAGTACATTGTCTCCCTCCAGTGGTTGTATGGGGAAAGTGCATGACCAAACAGATTTCCATCTTTCACAATAATAACTTGGAGCTTCAGTCGTTTCTGTGCAACATACACATTTGATGTGAGCAATGACATAGATAGTGTGTTTAATTAAAAGGTAAATATATCAACCAGTGTTTGTGTTCCAGGTGCTGGGGCTTTCTCAGGGCAGCGTGAGTGATATGCTGTCTCGGCCCAAACCCTGGAGCAAGCTGACCCAGAAAGGCAGGGAGCCCTTCATCCGTATGCAGCTGTGGTTACTGGATCAGCTAGGACAGAGCCTTAACCAGCCCCCAAACCAGGGCCACACTCAGGGTGAGTCTGCATTTCACAACACACGCTTGAGAATATCTAGACTGCTTGAGAAACTTTGCAACTAAAAAACCCCCCAAAAACACACACACAGCTTACATAGTCAACTGCGTGTATTTATTTGATTGGTGTGACTATTCTTTCCTACTTACAGATAAAAGCCCAGTGACGGCCCAGTCCTCACCATCCCCACCTCCCAGCCCAGCAGACAGCCACCCAAGTCCCCTGGTAGAGCCTGTGAGTCTCTCCATGGAGAGCAGTAAAGAGAACCAGCAGCCAGAGGGCCTGAGCTTGGGGTTGTCCACCCACCCAGAGGGAGTGAAATCCACTCCCAGCCTCATGACCTTGCATCAGCCCACAAACCCACTGGGCATCCAGGAGCTGGTGGCCATGTCTCCAGAGCTAGATACCTATGCCATCACCAAGAAGGTCAAAGAGGTGCTAACAGATAATAACTTAGGTGGGTCTGAGTTCACAACTTGGGATAAAAAACTCCCCAAAACACCTCTTAAAGACACCATGGCAATTATACACCTGTGTGTATTTGTTCTCCACAGGCCAGCGTCTTTTTGGGGAGACCATCCTGGGCCTGACGCAGGGCTCGGTGTCTGACCTGCTCTCCAGACCCAAACCATGGCACAAGCTCAGTCTGAAAGGCAGGGAGCCCTTCGTCCGCATGCAGCTGTGGCTCAACGATCCTCACAATGTAGACAAGCTGAGGGCCATGAAAAAGATGGAGAAGAAAGGTGGGAACCAGAGTCTACTCTGTAATATGACGGAGGACATGATTCTGACACGTTTGTACTCTGCATGTCATACTCTGCATGTCTCTGTCTGCCCTCCAGCCTATTTGAAGAGGCGATACGGCCTGCTGAGCACCGGCTCGGACAGCGACTCGCCCAGCACTCGCTCTGAGTGTGTGAGTCCGGCTTTGGCCTCTCTGGACTTGTGCCCCTACAGCCAGGCGAAGAAGCCTCGGGTGGTGCTGGGAGCCGAAGAGAAAGATGCCCTGAAGAAGGCCTACCTTTTAGAGCCCTACCCTTCTCAAAACACCATCGAGATGCTGGCGTCGCAGCTCAACCTCAAAACCAACACCGTCATCAACTGGTTTCATAACTACAGGCCAGTCCTTTGTAACCTTTACAGATGGCTGTTTTTGTTGTTTTTATTATTACTGTATATTTACTTTAGGTGGACAGCTCACACTACAATCAAAATCTGTTTTTTCTTCTCTGGCCTCCAGAGCTGTGTTGTCCAGTGTTGAAGAGAACTGCTATAGAGCCATTTCTTGAATAGTATGGCAAGAGACATTACAGAAATTTCATTTAGGAACTATTTTCTTTCTATTGTCTACATCCAGTAGAAAGAAAATAGACAAATAGACGTGTATTTTTTTTTATTTTTTTGAGTAATCAAGTCCTGATTTCTGAAATATAAAACCTAAAGAGCCAAAGCAAGAATATGTAAATCTAATTTTGTGATAAACTGTCTCTTACACTTCAACTGAAATCTGATTTAGAAAGTAAACTTTAGTCTCTAAAGTCTCTTTCAGTCAATGTCTAACTGTGGTATTTGTGTGCAGGTCCAGGATGCGACGGGAGGTGCTGATGGAGGGTCTGCCAGACAATGACACGGATGCTGAGCACCACAGCTACTCCCCCTCAGTGACACGGAGCCCTCACTCTGACGGAGAGGAGAGGAGGCTGCAGCAGCCCTCAGGACACATCCATTCCAGCCTTCCTCTTAGTGCCAACACCTCACTGCCTCATGTCAAACAGGAGGCATTAGACAGGGAAGACGACACAGAGGAGGGAAGGGAAAGCTCGGCGAAACAGTCCAGGGTTCAGTGTTTTCCAACAGCCGTGCCGCTGCCGCAGTTGAAAAGTGAGCACGAGGACTCCGTCGCGGGCTGTCGCGAGCCCCACTTGGCAGGCCAGAGCCTGAGGCAGGAAGAAGGTCAGGGTCTCTACCCTGGAGGGCTCTCCGTAGACGGCCCACAGAGAAGCAATCAGACCAGGCACGAGGGGGAAGACTCCGGAAAGTCACCCGTCGACCCGGTCAGTTTCAAGGCTTCGTCAGAGCCCTGCCGCAGCAGCCTGGAGGTCTCCCTCAACTCGCCCTCTGCTGCATCCTCACCGGGCCTCATGATGTCAGTCTCGCCCGTTCCCTCCTCCTCTGCGCCCATATCGCCCTCGCTGCCCAACCCTCCATCGACGAGCACCAGTCACAGCCTGGACCCTAACCCGCCCCCTCCCTTCCAAAGTCCCAAACTCAACAGGAGCACTCAGAGACGCACGGAGAAAATGGCCAACCTCAATAACATCATCCACAGGTTAGAGAGAGCAGCCAATCGAGAAGAGACTCTGGAATGGGAGTTTTAAGTCCACTTTAGGTGTATCCAAACCTTTGCGCCACACAGGAGAGTCTCAGAAGCTTCCTGACGTCTTTAAATGGAGCGTGGCTCCTGAAGGCCTGTCCTCCAAGAATGATAACTCACAGGAAATGGGAACACGGAGCTAATCATACGGTTGAATTCCCTACAAGAACTTGAGAGTTGAAAAAAAATTTATAAATGTGTATTAGTTTGTTTGTTTTTTTTCCTTTTGATAATGCATACTACTTTGAAATATATGTGACAGCACTAGCTGTCATTTTACCTATTGGACTTGACATGAAGACTTTTGCAGCTATGGTGTCATCAAATGTACACTGAAGTTCTGTAGATTGCCACTGGGTGAGATTAAAAGAAGACCCCTGTCTTAAGCCATTAAAAGCACTATAACTATTTGAAAAGAGACACTGACCAAATTTGCTACTTTTTGAATAGCAATTTTTCAGATTTTGTCTGTAAGACTGGACAGTTTAAGTCAAGTAACATGAAATCCTATTACTGACTGAGGGATAGTCCTTTAAGACTCTAAATATTCAACATCTTGTATGTACTTAGTTTCCTGGTGATATGTTTTGAAATATTTGTAACTCACTCGTATAAAATGTGGTTGTACATGTTGTAGAATTGTCTGCAATAGCCTTCTCTAAACCTGATGTAGCATGGTACTCACCTGACCCTGTTTATCCTCTGTAGTTAGTCACCTGTGATTATACTTGAGCGAAAACACGAGAAAAAAGAAAAAAGTTGAAAACCCTGCAAAAAATGCGAAAAAAAAAAAAGGAAATGTTAAACCTAATGAGTAGAGTACTTTTGAAGTGTTTTTGGTTTCTTTAGTTTGCTTTGAATAATCCTCGAGGTTTACAGTTTAGGGCCCTTGTGCTTTTGGTAGTGAGTGCAACAGTCACTTCGCACGAGCACAGTTTACACGATTTCTTTCTGACTTACCTCTCTGACGCTCTAAGGCACTGGTTCTCAGACTGTAACGGGCCAAGACACAGGACACCCAGTTTACCTCAGATTATGTTGATGCACATCATGCGACGACCATGCGTTCCATTCTTTTGCATAAACATGACGCACACTTGTTTGGACCGAGGGAGGGAAGGCGCTGGCGTATCATGCTTCGGGTGCGAGCTCACGCCTCAGAGGGTCAAACAATGAAGCGAGTGGTGGTGGTGATTGGGGGGCTGGGGGGCTGGGGGGTTATGAGATAAATCTGCTGCTGTTCGTCCCTTTGTATGTGTTATGGAGTAACACCCGATTGATTGCACATTCTGAAAATGTGCATTTTACTGTAAATTATACGGATCAAAACACCTCAAGCACTGAGATGCTGTTTAGCTAGGCCACCCCTGCTCTGTGTTGATCTACTTTGAGGCTGAAGTTCCCAGTGTTTAAAAGCATGATACGTACAGTGTGACCTCTCATCAGTCTGTAAGTACGCTATATTCAAGAACACAAAAGGTTACAGGTATCCCCTCATATTATCTTTGACCACGTGTGTATTGTGTCTGTAGACGTTTCTTTGTCATGCTTGCAAGATGTTCTTTATGTATTTTGCCTCTATTTTATACTCAGAACAGTTAACTAGATATTCAATACCTCGTGTATGAAGTACTTACAGCACTTAGATTTTTTTGATAATTGTGAGGACTCAAGAAAAATCTCAAATATCAACATTATCCTAACTTAGTGTCCACAAGTCTTTGCCTTTACTATATCGTTGAAGTTGGTAGTGAACACTTGCACATGTCTACATAGTTCAGAGGACTTGGATTGTATTATGTAGAGATATATATTACACAATTACTAAAAAAAATACTATCTTACATTCTTGGAACAAAAATGTGCTGATTATATTGAAATAGAGTGTACAGATTTAATAAACCAAACCCATTCAAGCCAGTTCTGGTCTGGCAAGCTTGCCCACGTTTTAGACCTTCTCTCAGGGTAGTCTTGCTTTTTAAAGCTTTATTGAAACAGTTGCTCTCATCAGTGGTGTTGAATATGAAAACTATGTGATGTGGAGAATGACTCCGTTAAATATTCGACGAACATGTGAAAGTTGTATGATTACGGGATTTTCGACACTCACACGGAGGGGAAAAAAAGCGGATTGTTAGAAAGTCGTGGCTGTTTTGTAATTCCTTACATGGATGTGTCAAAGTACAGTGTCGAGCGGAACCACCAGGATGAGGCTAAATGGGTTGCATTTTTTAGATCAGTAGACTTTGCTCTTGGAAATACTGTTTTGTTTTGTTTTTGTTTTGTTTTTGTTTTTTTTCTTGGAGCCACAGAAGATTTCTCTCTGGTTTTCTTACCATCATATTTTGTGCATAATATACTGTATGATTAGAAGTGGCATTTCTTATGTGAAAGCTTCATTGTTTCTCAAGGTAACATGGACATATGGCTGAAAATGAAATGTATTTACCCAGACCATTATCTCTTCATGTAAAGCTCATCTCATTGTTTTGCATGCAAATCCATTCTGCTCACACAACAAGGGATAGACTGTTTTTGTGTTATTGTTCTTGCACAGGGACATTGAATCAGCACTTGAAGTCTTTTTGTATTAGGGAAGTCCACACATGGTGCAGCTGAGAAATTTGGCTCTCACAAACTTGTCAAGATTATGGTCAAATCAGAACCTGAGACTGGCCCTACAAACGTTATACTTCCAGATTTATTTTGTGCCATATCACCTGCCCCATGCATTATCCTCATGGAGAAATGCCTTGTGGTGAAGTCTGTTCTGAGAGCGGTGTAGGGCTTTTTGTAAGTACAGAAAAAAGCAAAGCTTTTTCTATATCACAATAGCCCTGCACAGTAGATGTTTTAATTTTATAACTGACTTCAGTCACTAAATAATGGAGAAACTGATTGATTGGCAAAACTTGAATAAATGCATTAAGATTTGCTTATATAAAAAAAAATCTGGCACCGAGGGTTTGTCACCAAGGGAAGTTGTCATTTATAAGTCAGCTGTGGGCCAATCGAAAGAAGCATCCTTCAGGCTTAGATAACTGTCTGATGCCTCACGTCAGACTATTAATTGTTAAAGAATGGACAATGATATGCCAAGCATCTTGGAAATGAAATTGCATAGGCTGTGTAAGCCATCAGTCAATACATAATTGTTTAAGATCCTGCTGTGTTGTGTTTTTATTTATTTTTTTATTTTATAATGAGCAATGAGCGCTCCAGACATTAACATACAAAAGTTACTGCAAATTCATGTGCATATATAAAACCTTACACTGTAGCGTGCGTCCCTAACTAAGTGTAATCATTTGCACTCTTCTCTTTCAGTGAAGGAAACACTTCATCTTTCCTATTGAATTCAGGGTCATTCATGTCCACTATATTAAGCATACGATGATACTTGGGCAATTGTGGATCTTATAAATATGACAATAAACACCACTGGATTTTCAAAGAAAAGCCAGTCAAACAAAGTAGACTGAATGTTTATTTATTTAGGAAAATGACTCACTATTACATTCATTAATATGAACTTCTAGGAATAAGAATAATGCTTTTGGATTTCTTCAGATTGAATGAATGTCACTGATGACTAAATGTCATTGAGTTCAAACATCTGACTTCTAATTTCATTCACCAATCAGATATATAACTACATATTTTACTTTAGTGTGTAAAATTAGCATATATAATATAGTGTCCCATTTGTTTAATTAGATGTTCTCTATCTGCTTATAAGACGTTTGAAAATCGATGATACTTGAGATCGCCTTTCTACCTAAATACAAAAAAGAAAAAAAAAGTTTTAAAACTGTTGTAATATTAATTTATCAGGCATCCCACTTGCCAGTGTTTACATGACATACCGTGTGGCTGAGCCCCTCCCCTTTTCCAGAGAACCGCTCTGACGCGATGACGTCACTCACACGTAGGGCTCTTTAGACGAGAGAGTTCGCGGCGATGGCGACGACGGCTCGGTGTTGGAAAGGGACGCAGTGAAGCTGGCCTCGGCTCTGGTATGATTCATGTTCATGTTGGACACGTTGTTTTAATGTTTGGTAATTGCACAAGTTCCGGATGAGTCTTTGTCGTCTAACACCTCAGCACTCGTTTGACTGGTGAGTCCGCCGGTTGTAGTCGTTGCTCGGTGTGTTTTGACAGAGGCCTCCGCTCTGGGGTCCGCCCTCCATCTCATAACAACAAAAACAGTTGCAGAAAGCAGCTTCAGCCTAACCAGCTAGTGCTAGCTAGCAGATCTACGCGCTGCTCTCTGTCACGGCTTTTAATGCCAAACGTCGAGTGTTAAGAGACCGCTGCATAACACTTCACTGTCTGCCAGCAAATGTTAATTTCCACTGTTTGCATGTAAATAGCTCTTCGACTGAGCGTTAGCTCGCTAGCATTATTTTACGCTGTCGAGTGGTTGTTGATGAACACTGGTTAGCCAACAGTTTACATTACATGGCTGCAGGAAAAACTAGCTAACCGCTATTCAAAAATAAAAAACAAAAAACGAAAGAGCAGTTACTTGACTTAACAACCTGTTAGTACAAGAAACGTTAGCCATTTTCTTTTTTTCCCCTTGCAAACGGCTTTTCGTCAACTAGCAACGTGTTAATGTAACGTTGCAGAGCACTTGCGAGAAGCATTTGTTTTTGGGTTGACCGTAGCTTATTTTTTAGTGGCCAAAACTACCGGTATCTTTACATCGAATACTAACTAGTTGAAATAACATTAACTGGTGATTAATTAAGTCTAGTTTACTTCACCGTAGTGAAGTAAAAGGTAACGACAAAGTGTTAAAATTGAGCTGGGAAATCCCTTTCCCCAAATACGAAGTTAGCCAAGGCTTTTGCGTTTATACACTGTTTAGCAGCGCTGTTCAGTATGGCTACCGGGCTGTAAACGCAAAGCTCCGCTGTCAAACGTGTTGGTTCATTGTCTCGTTTCTTGTTTTTTCCTTATATCATTTCGACGCTAGAGTGTCGATAATTTTACCACTTGTGAAAATGACTGGCCTGTCACGGGTTAGGAGTAAGGTTAAGGCTCTAAGGGGCTTAGACTTTTCTGTGTGACTGCTGAACTGAGAGCCAGACTGAGCCGTAGCCACGGGTCACGAGCGGGCTGCAGTAAACAGAGCCGTGTGTTGGGCAGATATGCTTTATCAGGTAGCAGCAGCAGTAAAAGTTGGCCTCTACTCTCAGTGAAGTAATGACCTCGTTTGCCTCCTTCACACCTCTCTCAATGACCGGAGATACTTTTGGCAGTACAGCGGGATATTTTGTCTTCTTTCTGTCTCCAGGCTGCTTAAATGTTCCTGAGAAGGTGTGTTGCTCTCCTGAGCTGCCCCTCCACTGACCCTCTTAGATCAAGTTTCAGTCTTTGCAAGCGTAGCTGACCTTTACAACTACTTGTGGGCCTGTTTGCTGAGAGATCCTAACGGGTTGCCTTTTGAAAAGTGATGTTAGAGGATATCGATAACGGAATGTAAGAAAAAGCTCTTTATTGATGGTTTACATGATCTGACCAACAAAGCTGCTGCTGCTTTTACTGTTTTTGATAAGTTGCATTTCTTTTGCTCTTTCAAGGGCAATCTGGGTAGGAACTTGAAAACTTTCAGCGACTGGACAAGTCCTGCAAGGTCTTTGGCTCTGCTTGGCCAACCCTTTGGGCAAATTACCAACTATTGTTGGGTAGTTGAACCACAAAGCACAATTCATTGAACACTAACATTTCTGATTTCTTTCACTACCCTTTAAGAACCTCAAAATGTGACTGTATGTTCTTAAATATGTATTGTGCACATAATTGTTAATTTTTTATTTTTTTGAAGGTGAACATTAGTCGATCAGTTCACGTGCCTGAACCATGTCTTTATGCAAGCTAAACTGTAGGCTCGGAGAACCAGCTGGCTTATTTTCCAGTCTGCAGTACAGTTTTAAGTGGTATCTGAGCTCACATGCAAGCCACTGTGACCACCAGGGCATCTATATTTGCCAGTGAATCAAAAGAGCTTCTGTAGCTTGTGTGTCTCAGTACGGAGAAGCATTTTCTCATTATTCACTTTCATTTCCACAGATTTCCATGTCTTACTTGTGAGAGTTTCCACACAGGATATCAGGTCTGCTTATCATCCATTAGTGATTGTTTGTGGTAAGTCTAAAAATCTATGTTTTCACATTTTGTTCATTTTCTTCAATTTTAACCATGTAAATCCAACCATTGGATTTTCCCCATACTGCCATTTTTCTGACTGCCCAACATATCATAGATGATCATCGTTTACAGTCTTCCCAATGCCTGGATACATTGCATGGGAAAGGCATTTGTGCATCCAGGTGCTCATGTACAGCCTCAGCGTATTATGAGCCACTCCCTGGATCCTTCCTTTTCTCTTCTGCTTCTACTACTACTTTTTCTTTTATATGTGTAAACTTAAAAATATGCTCACATGCTTTCTAATGCCAACAGAAACACTTTAAATTTATGTAGAAAATGCTGCTATTCTGTTCATGTCAGCAGAGAAATGAGAGGAAATGAGGTTGGTCAGAGTTGAGACTGATATGCAGCAGAGATCTGGTCTGGAGTCAAACTGGGGATATTGTAGTTTGTGGTTGGCGTCTTAACCCCTCAACCACCCTGGTGTCTGCACAAACATGTATTTACATACAGGATTGGGCCAGCTTCGAGAACAAGGTTTGAAACCTTAAAAGTGGATTTCAGTGTATTTCTAGCACACCCACACCATCAAGAACCAGGGTTGTGTGTGGGCAAAGGTGAGGGTTTCTGGTTTAAATAATTAAATGCATGTTGAACTGAATTTGCGAACCTAATTGTGGATGCATTCACTTCTGGCGAAATGACAGTTTAGTAGTGTCCCTAAATGACAATGAAATTCTTACTAGGGATATTGGCCAACTAGTCAGACCAATTTGCTACCGTAATTTGTTTTTCCATAAGTTCTATTTTTTTTACAGTGGAGATCCACGATCAGGATTCATAGTGAAATGCTTTGAGAAAGTTGATTAGCCAATTGCTAGTTCATTTGGTTTTGTGCCAGTAGTTCTGACAATCATCTGTGATGCTGACAGGCTGAAGTAAACTCTAGATCAGGGGTCCCCAATCCCAGTCCACGAGGGCTGGTGTCCCTGCAGGTTTTAGATGTGTCCTTGATCCATCACAGCTGATTTAAATGGATAAATTACCTTCTTAACATGTCCTGAAGTTCTCCAGAGGCCTGGTAATGAACGAATCATGTGATTCAGGTGTGTTGACCCAGGGTGAGATCTAAAACCTGCAGGGGCACCGGCCCTCGTGGACTGGGTTTGGGGACCCCTGCCCTAGATGTGTTGAAAGAGATGACTCTGTTCACTCTTATTTGAGGAGGGGGGGGGGGTTACCTTGCCTGTGTTACTGGTAATATGTACTACTCAGTTTGCAAGTGACAATGCATATCTATGAGAGATTCCTCGATAGTCCATCCCCCGTTTAGACATGTTGCATGCTGCAAGGGCAAAGCATCAGAGAGAGGAGGCAGATAAATCTGCCAGAATTAAAGCTCTTGGTAGACTATAAAATTGGACACAATTTTAAAGCTTTGTCTCTGTGTAAAACAAAAAAATGAGCATGGATAGGAGGCGTCTTGGGTTTTTTTTTTTTCTTCTTTTAATAAAACTTTTTTTTTTTTTTTTAAATTTAAAAAAGAAAAAAAATTACTTGTCTCTTTGTTTTTCTACAGACAGATCCAGGCCGGAGTTCCTTGTTGGGTGACCCACACTCCTTGACAGGGGCCATGGTAATGTATTATCATCCCAGGCATGCTTTTGATAATAACTGTTGTGTGGCCTGAGTACTGTCTCTATAATCGGAACTCTCAATTGATTTTTACCCTTAATCAGCACGGTTTACCAGGAGGCAGATATTTACGTCAGTGTCAGCAGTATCAAAGGTCCTCCAAGTTTGCCATCTATGCAGGAACACTTTCAGTTTCCACTGCCGAAATGAGTTGTTGCATTGCACTATGACATAACCTCTGGATCTGATGCATTGCCTTTTTTGAACCTGGCTTTTTTTTTTCTTCTGTTCCCATTTTTGGCATGCTGCTATGTTGTGCCTGTCCCTGTCTGGCCTAGGCATGGTGCTCTTCTAGCTGTGGCAACTATTCATATTAGCTCTGCTCGTGTTCAGACAAGATCTCGGAGGAAGTTCTTCCACTGTGTGATCATCTCTTTCAAAAAACTTGGATTGAAAACTGAGCAAAGAAAGACTAAAATCTGTTAATGGCCAAACAAGAATGCTACAGTCTGTTACTGTCAGCACAAGATCATTGTGTGGCTGTATAAGCATAAAATAGTTAGTTTTGACCACAGCCACTACATTACAAAAATATACTGCATGCATCTTCCAAACAGATTAGAAAGTAGTCAGACAAAAAAGGAATGTGTGTGAAGAGGAATGTCATAGTTAAAGTTGTTAGTACTAGTTAACTAGAAACATTAACAGACTATTGCACTGTAGGAGGAGGAGGGGCAGCAGAGCTTGGAGTGTATCCAGGCCAATCAGATCTTCCCCAAGAAGTCCCCCGTCCTGGAGGAGGAAAACATGCAGGTAAGAAAACCACTGCAACTAGCTGCTTGTTTTGTGCAGTATGAGGGTGAAAACAAACTCGGTGACAGTTGTGTAAATCTTTCCTAATCAGTTACACAACCCTGATGACATGTGGGACTTTTGCTTGCTTCTGCTTACCCTTTATGCTCAAGAGTTTGTGTTGAGGATTGAAGTGTTTCTTCAGAACACTTCAATAAACTTTTACCACCTCTTCAGAAACTCATTGTTGCCTAGTTGGACACTCTGACTCTTTCTGGTTACTTATTTTTCTTTTTGTTGCTTTGAGTCAGCTGGATTCTGGCTCTTTTTCTTTTTTCTTTTTTTTTTTTAAAATGGGCAAAATATTGACACAACTTTCAAGTTGTCATATGACTCATGACTTTTCCCACTATATTTGTGTCTGTGTAGCTCTGCCGTTTATTTGAAATGTTTTCTCTCCTGCTGTTGTCAGGTGCCCTTTCCTGAGCTGCACGGGGAGTTCACAGAATATGTGGGGAGAGCAGAGGATGCCATTATTGCAATGTCCAACTACCGCTTACACATAAAGTTCAAAAAGTCAGTTGTCAATGTAAGTATCTCTAAGTGACAAGTGCGCTTCAGTGTTGTAGCTTCAGAGAAAAAAAATCTTTCACGTGGCACAAAATCGCTGCAAAATGAACCACATTGTCTCCATTGGAGGCTGTATCCGTATGTGTGTATTTTGTGAATGGACAGAGCTAGGGCCAGCACTGTGGTGACCAGGCCATTCAAAGCTGCTCTCCACTGGCAGCAGTGCCATGTGACTCTTCATCACCTCTCTTTCTACACTCGTCTGCTCGCTTTGGCTTCTCTCTGGAACTTGCCGTTGCCATGGATGCAGTTGGCCCACAGGTTCCTGCATAACAGCTAGGGCCTTTCTTTCCATCCTTTTTCACTATGTTAGAGACAAGCTTTGTTAACAAAGTATGGTCTTCATTTACCATCACACTGGCCTTGTATGGATCTTTACTTTTTCTTTTTTCAGAAAAAGATGATTTATTAGAGCCTAAAGTTACACAGGACCCTTTACACTATCAGTGGTAGTCACCCTGTCATGACTAGTCTGTGAATTTCATTGGCTTTTCATGGTTTCTCATCATATTGCAGCTAGCCTCTTGCTTGCCTTAAAAACCTAAACTCACCAGGGTCTTGGTGCCTGCTGGCCACCTTTACCTCGTATTACCAGCCTGTTAAAGCCCAGTGGTCCTGGACTTTTAGTTTAAACTGTTTTCTATGTTGTGTAGTATTTAAAAAGTTATTACTTTTTTTTTTAAATTTTTGTTTCCGTTGTTTATCTTAGTTGAGTATCTGCCATCATTTGATAAAGCTAATCGGCTAGTGACGTACAACCACAAGACAGTTTTGCAATGTGCAATCATGTGCTACAGAAGTTTTTGTTGTTTCACTTCCGCCTCAATGAAAATGTTTAATCATCTATAGAGAAGTTTATTAGCTCATTGTTTTAGTGTTGAAGTGTTTTTATTTCATTTGTCATTTCAACTCTCATTAAAAGACCAAATGCACAAAGAATCTCATCAACAAGTAATATCTTTCTGAAAAGTTGAATGTGTGTGTGTGTGTGTGGCTTTTTTTTTTTTTTTCTTATTTCCAAGTCATACAAGCTGTAGTTATTCAGTAAATGACGGTATGAATACACCAGTTTTAGTCTCAAAGACAACTTATCCAAATAACTGGAACATTTATTTATTTTGGTGTATTTACTACAGTTTGTGCATCCATCAGTGTTTCCTGTTGACCTCAGGAACCCTCTGGTTCATGCCTTACACAGTGCCTCCCTGTGCCCATGTCACACAGCCAGCATTTTCCTCACACATATTTGGATGTGTTGCATCACATGGCAAATCTGCCGGAGCTCACAAATCAGGGGTGGGATGTGCTGCAAGAGAGCGAGAGGTTGTTAACAAGCAGCCCAGGAATTTTCATGGTGGCTAGATTAGGGTTGCAGATTAGAAAGTGGAAATTAAGTTGTGACAGCAAGATGCATGAATGTGTGGAATGTGCGGTGACGCCAGCCTCACACAAATCGACATGCATCGCTTACATTAGTATTCTCTTTGTTTTGCATAGAGTTGTTGTTGTGAGATGTCAGTAAGTACCCGGAAGAGCTGCATGGTGTGGTTAAACTGTACAGTTTTGTGTGTATCTGCCTGTTAACAAGCTGGCCTCAGACTAGAAAACTGCTTGTTAGTTTTGCACAAGGTGCTGGATTAAACTAGAAATGACAAAAAATGCATATGGGGGGAAATCTATCCTCACAGCATTTAGGTTGCCAACCTCTAAATCAGGGGTGGGCAACTCCAGGCCTCGAGGGCTGGTGTCCCTGCAGGTTTTAGATGTGTCCTTGAACCAACACAGCTGATTTAAATGGCTAAATTAGCTCCTGCAGTTCTCCAGAGGCCTGGAAACGAACTAATCATGTGATTCAGGTGTGTTGACCCAAGGTGAGATCTAAAACCTGCAGGACACCGGCCCTCGAGGCCTGGAATTGCCCACCCCTGCTTTAAATACTACAATAAAATCTCCATATGGCTGTGACTCTGCCACTGTGCATATGTCTGGAGAGCTTGACGTGCTGATGATCATGCATGACTCCAGACTCTGTGAACATTAACTTTTTATCCCACAGAGCTACTGAAATATTATCTAATTAACAAAGCTTAGTCAAAGGCAGCATAGGTATTTCCCTGCAGTATTTAAAGTATGCTGTTAAGTCATAAGCACAAGCCGGTTCTGTACTTTGCTATGTGCCGGGGAGAGGGGAAAAATGGCTTTGTGCCAAAGGGAAATGCAGATACAACTGTAAGATCTAGGATGATTGCTTTTTTTCTTTCTCCTTGCAAATGGGGAACCAAAAGGAAAGTTAAGAGGATTATGTGCTGTCTGTTTGGAAAGTTTTCAGACTCTTTCAAGTTTTCCACATCTTGTGTGGACTCATCCTAAGATTTTTATTTATTTATTTATTTATTTTATATATTTATGGTGGTGGGGTTATATAAATAGTTTTCCCATCAATTTTAATAAACACTGATTTATTCTGACTCTTCAGCACTCTTAAGCAATGGCCTCAGTTGTTCCTAGGTGTGCTGTGTAGGTTTTGAAGGATTGGAGTAAAACTGAAATAAGATTTGAAAGAGTCTGAATTTTCTGACAGCAGTCTATATTTGCCGAGCAGAATGGGATGTGATTTTATGATGATGTGATTAAAATGTACTTCAACAAATAACCTTTTAACGTTGAATTTTTAGCACTGTGTTTGATGGTTTAGTTTTTATTTATACTTTAAACTGCTCTTGCACATCAGCACATACTTTGTGTTGTTGGCATGAAGCCACTATTCAGCCACCACTAATTTGCTTAAAGGATTGCTCGAGTCTGCCACACTACCTGTACTGACTGCATGGGCTTGAGATTTTTCTTTTTTTTAAGGCTATACACTAGTGTTGCAGTGTATAAGTGATGTGACGGTTCCTTGTTTTCCCCCCTCTTCAGGTTCCTCTTCAGCTCATTGAGTGTGTGGAGTGTAGAGAGATGTTCCAGCTTCATGTCACCTGTAAGGATTGTAAAGTCATCAGGTATGACCATTGAAGCTTCCTGTCTTTGTCTAGATGAGAAACTTTGAGTCATATCACTTCCGTATGTTTGTAGTAATCACTGCAGTATCAAAAAAGACATTAGGTGATTACAGTGTGAGCCTGCTTTGTATGACAAAATGACAGTAAACGGGTTTGAAATGTTCTCTTGAAAACTGAGAATAACATTTAAGATAAAATTTGTACTATTAGTAAAGATTAATTTTTGTTTTTGAGTACTAGACTCCTGCATTTGGTTCTTTTTGAAAGATCACATTTTAAATTTTATCCCCAGATGTCAGATCTCCACCTTTGAGCAGTGCCAGGAATGGTTGAAACGTCTGAACACAGCAGTGAGGCCTCCGTCTCGCTTGGAAGACCTCTTTGCCTTTGCCTTCCACGCCTGGTGCATGGAGGTGTACGCAGGAGAGAAAGAGCAGCATGGCGAGCTGTGCAGACCAGGTACCCTTTTAATTGCTCGCTTGTCTTTACAGAAACTTACCCAAACCTGTATTTTGCTTATCGGACATCTCTGCTGTCACTGTAGGTGAACATGTGACCTCATGGTTCAAGAATGAGGTGGAGAGGATGGGCTTTGACACTCAAAATGCTTGGAGGATATCTGATATCAACAGCAAGTTCAGGTAGATGCGGCTTTCTTTCAGGATACTGCTTCCGTGTTGATTTCAGAATTGCAGCTAGAAGATGGATTCCATCCTTTGCTTTCATTGGCAAACAGCACAAGTCAGTATGTGTTAAACAGTGGGTGGTTGTGTTATTGTACTCCATGAGTGCTGAACCCTGGACAGATAAGGGGCTGGCCCAGGATTAGGTGTCTGCAGACAGAGACTTTTGTTGAGCCATCACAATCCTTTGGTGTTCCCTCTCCTTGTTTAACTTTGCTCTTTGTGCCCTTCTGCACTGCCAGGCTTTGCCCCAGCTATCCTCAGCAACTCCTAGTGCCAGCCTGGATTACTGACAAAGAGCTAGAAAATGTGGCAGCCTTCCGCTCCTGGAAGAGGTTTCCTGCTGTAGTTTACAGGTTTGTGTTTTAAAGCAGCTATTAAAAGCAGACACTTGGCCTGTTTATCATTAGAGAGGTAAAAAGCTTCCTTATGCAGCGGAAACGAAGCAATTGTTGGATAAAATCTTGACTGTTCTATATCAGTGCCACAAACCCTCCTAGCTTCTGATTTTTTTTTTACATTTTTTGTTTAGATTGTGCTACCCGACCAAAAGCACTGACGTCACCAATTTTGGAAGTGCCTAAAGCATTTTTTGGCTCTTTTTGTTTAATAATGCTTGGCACTGTTTGGGCAACTTCATGCTTAAGCCAATCAGAAGTGAAGACTTCGTATGCCTGTTTTGTGCATCACAGAACATAAAATTTCAGTTTTTTACTATTTTAGTATATTAAATTGCATAAACTGGCATTTCTGAAGCTTTGTGCCTAAGAAAAACTAAAAGGTCTACCTCATACATGTGACACACTGAGTTGTGGTAATGAAGTTCTATTTTTAATATACTTGTGCGTTTTAAGTCTTTGGAAATCTAAGAAAAGTTAAAAGTAGTATAAAATGCTGTGAAAGGGAATAAATTGTTGTCGTCTTCTGTAGGATTTGTACTGGTATTACTATCATTAAATTGATTACTTCCATTAAATAAACTCTACCTTGGCCAGACATTACCAGTCTAACTTCTCCTCACTTGCCCTTCACATAGGCATACAACTACTGGGGCTGTAATTGCCCGCTGTGGCCAGCCAGAGGTCAGCTGGTGGGGCTGGAGGAACGCTGATGATGAACACCTGGTTCAGTCCATTGCTAAGGCCTGTGCCGTGGACAGCAGCTCCCAAAAACATGTTCCCAACGGTAGCTACACCAATAGCTCAGACCTGCCTGACACTGATTTTGGTAAGAGCTCTCACTCAGACACTTTTATACTGCCCACTCAGAGTAGGATATGTTAATATTCTGCTTTATTTGGCAGCAGAGGTTGTCAGAGCTGAAATGTTTCCCCTTCTTTCTCAAAGTCTGTTCACCTGCTTGCTATTGTTTTGAATGCAGAACCCATATGTTTGAAATTTGGGTCCCTGTGTTGCATCATACTAGAAACTACTGTTACATCATGTTAGCCCAGCATTCATTCATAACACTCCTCACTGCTGCAGTGTTATGCTGGCTCTCTTTAGTTCAGTGTAAACAAGCAAAGCTATCACAAGGAGGGGCCTTAGTGGTGCAGTGAGATCTGTGTAAAATGGCCTTCAGTCAGCCTCACTGACATGCCGTGTACGCCCACAGACAAATGCATGCTTCCAGCTGAACATACACCTACCACTGCACATTTTCTTGAAGTGTTGCCGTCTTTATGAATTTGCAGCAGACACTGACTTGTCTGATTTGTTGGTGCTTGTCTGAAGCTGCAAACTACAGTAAACTTCTGTTAAAGACATGTTTGATGTGCCTGAAAGAATCTCACTTAGAAGGTGCTTTATACAACCTGAGCTGTAACTCTTTTGTTTTTGTGTGTGTGCCTGTCAGAATCCTCCATGACCAACAGCTCAGAGGTGGAGACACTGGCCAGCCAACCTCAGAAGTTACTGATCTTAGATGCCAGGTCCTATGCAGCTGCTGTAGCTAACAGGGCCAAAGGTGGAGGCTGTGAATGCCCAGGTAAGTCCCGTCTGTTTGGTCCCGTCTGTTTGGTCCCAAGTCGCATACAGAATTGGGTCAGTGTGTCTTCGATTTAGCAGCTCAGTTTGGCTTAAAGACATCAATTTTTGCTTATAGTAAGTGTTACTTTCATCTTATTTCAGAATACTATCCCAACTGCGAGGTGGTTTTCATGGGAATGGCTAACATCCACTCCATTCGCAAGAGTTTCCAGTCTCTACGATTCCTCTGCACTCAGATGCCTGACCCAGCCAAGTATGTGTTTGTAAATATGCCTCCAGCAGTACACCCAGATTTCCCAAGTCAAGATTTCATGACACAACGCTAAACTATTAAAACTCAAAACCCCCAACAACCTTTAGTAGTAGCTGGATGTAACTAGCAATCATAGCCGTTTTGACTTGGGCCTTACAGCTGCGCCTGATACTGAGAACTTGGCCCAAACCCTCTTTCCCTTTGCACTGCCATATTCAACACTGCAGTGATGTGTAGCTGAATTGTCAGCTTTAAGTGTTTGTGTGGAGGTGTGTTTTTTTTTTGTTTTTTTTTTCTGTTTTTTTTTTTTCCCCTCCCCCCTTATGGTTTGCAGATCAAGATGGAGATAAGTGTGTGTGTGTGTGTGTGTGTGTGTGAACCATGAGATGGTAATTCGTGTGTATCTCTATTGATCTAGAAAACACAGTTGCGGTTAGATTTATAAACTATGTAATGTGAAAGAATCATAATTTATGTGGGTCAGGGTGTATGTATGTGTCCTACTAGTCTCATAACATGGTGTTGTTGGACTTTTCTTTTTTTTTTTTGTTAAGATTATATTCATTTCAGCACTTCAGCTTTAATAAACTGGGCACTATAGGCTTTTGCTGTCTGTTTGCAGCTGGCTTTCTGCACTTGAGGGCACAAAGTGGTTGCAACACCTGTCCCTGCTACTGAAGGCAGCTCTGCTTGTGGTCAACGCTGTGAACAGAGACCACAGGCCTGTTCTTGTGCACTGCTCTGATGGCTGGGACCGCACACCACAGATTGTTGCTTTGTCCAAGCTACTGCTGGACCCTTACTACCGCACTATTGAGGTATGGATGGAGATGACAATGTTGTTGTATGCAAATAAAATGTGAAAATGATAAAAGCATTTATCGGATTATCTCATGCAGGGCTTCCAAGTTTTGGTGGAGACAGAATGGCTGGACTTCGGCCACAAGTTTGCTGACCGATGTGGCCATGGAGAAAATTCAGAGGACCTGAATGAGCGCTGCCCTGTTTTCTTGCAGTGGCTGGACTGTGTTCACCAACTGCAGAGGCAGTTTCCATGCTCATTTGAGTTCAATGAAGCCTTCCTGGTATGTACATTCAATGTTGTGGTTTTTTTTTTTGGGTTTTTTTTTTTTTTTTAAACTACAACAGAATCCAAAATCAAACATGAGCAATTTATCTACAGACATAATGGTGTCTCTGATTAAAGTGTAGTTACATTGAGGTTCCAGATGTGAGAGATTGATATGCATTTACCTTCATGGTGTGCTAAAATGTAATATGAGGAATTTTTTATCCATGCTTTTGTTATACTTGATAATTTGTATACAAGTGTTTGTGTCACATTTGTGCAGGTGAAACTGGTGCAGCACACCTACTCCTGCCTCTTCGGTACTTTCCTGTGTAACAGCGGCAAGGACAGGGAGGATCGTCACGTTCAGGAGAGGACCTGCTCGGTCTGGTCACTCCTGAGGCCAGCCAACCGCTCTCTGAGGAACATGCTCTACTCCTCACACTCCGAAATTGTACGTCAACACCTTTAACCATTCAGTCCTGCTAAAAGGAAGCAAAGATACTCGTGTCTTTGTCTTTTCTGACTTTAACATTTAATGTTTAAACTTAAAGACAACTGGGGCTGTACCAAGCTATTGGATAGAATTGATCGGCTCCCAGCTCAGAAAGCTGGATGGGGATGTCAGTGACAGAATGTCACTATATTCAGTTGTTAGTTACTACCGTGCACTGCGTCAGCAGCAGTTCACTAGTTCAGAGGTATTACACAGTGAAGCCGACAGCTTTTCTCTTGCCATGTTTACATAAATGTAAAAGTTGCATAGACTTACTTGACCAAAGTGAAAAGCTCAGACAGCAATACTTTTACTGTGAGCTTCGCTGACTGTCTCACACTCATTATGCTGTCATTAACCTATCAGCTCTACTCAACACGTGGTGTTAGTGCACCTACTTACACTTACTAAGAGTGAGGACAAGGAATAGAAACTAGTGTCTGACGGCATTATGTAGCGGCCTGATTGCGTGCTCTGATATGAGAAAAGTATAAATAAAGTGAATAACATAACTGTATTTCAGTTATTTTAGTAAAGCAGTTCCTTAAAACCCTTATTACTGATCTAACTGCATCAGTAATTTTGATCCACTTTTTGCCCTTCCTGTCATATGGAGTGCAGCTAGCAGTGCTCCAATGATGCTCTGTCTCAGACATACCTCAGCTTTTCTTGTTGTTGCGTACACTACAGAACAAAGACGTGTGGAATTACTGTAGAGATATAGTGAACTTTGAAACTTAGGTGTCTGGATTGTTCATGAGTGGAAAGTCAGTCAGATCGATTCCTGCAGTTAAATGAAAGATTTCCTAAAGCTCATTCAAAGGTTTTCTGCTTTCAACAAAACTGACTAGAAGTGAACAGGATACAATATAAAAGGAAGCTTTTAAAGAGATCGTCCTGTTTGAAACTGTCAAATCTAACTATCTCAGAACCAAGCTCTGTGCTTCTTGCCATTGCATACAGCATGTCTTCACATGCTGCTTTTTCTTTTTTTTTTTTTTTTTTTTTTTTTCTCAAGGAACCCAAGAGTGCTGTAAATTTTTGTACATAACAATTGGCAATAAATCTAAAATACTGTGAAATACCAGTGCTTTTGACACCCTTCTGAGAATTGCATTTTTGTGGTTACTACGTTTGCATTTGTTTTGTGTGGGTGGAGACGGGCAGACATAAATATTGTCCTCTTGGTATGAAAAGAAACAACATTCTTGGAACAAGTTTAGATTGGATGTTCTTGACAAATCTTATAAAACTTTAATCATCCCAGATTTAGGCATTTCTTGTTCGTTCATTCATTAATTCTATTCCACTCCTTTCTAAAGATTTGCATTCAGATAACCTTTGTCATCGTCATGTCTGATTATATCTTGAGTTAAGTTTGCAGCTCTTGTTTCAGGTTCTCCATCCAGTGTGTCATGTACGGAATTTGATGCTGTGGACGGCCGTCTATCTGCCCAGCTCCTCCCCTACCACTCCTTCCGATGATTCCTGCGCTCCCTACCCAGTGCCCGGTGCCAACCCGGAAGATGCACCCCTGGGCAGGTGAGCCTGGCGCGTTGGCACCCGATCCCTTCCCACTCTTCTCCCTATCGTGTAAGATAAAACGCAAGCCACAGACTTCCCACAGCCAGAGGGGGGCCGGCTTTTCCACTCTGCTGGTCACATGCTCTGCTTAGATGCAGTCTATGCTCTTGTGTCACGACAGTCAAAACATCTTGGAAGTGCAACAGGAAGTAGTCTTTAAGGCTGTCATTAAAGCGCTTCAGGTGGTCGATAGGACTAGAAGTGCTGTGAATGCCCGTTCATTTACATAGTTTGTGACAGCCAGGTCAGAATTAAAGAGATGGTCTTTGCTGAAATGTCTGTTTTGATGAGACAGACATGTGAGTGATTTGTTAGGCAAACATTTTATAGTTGTTTGCAGTTTCTCATTAAATTATAGGCTGTCAAGCATACTAGGCTATTGTTATGTAATGAAATGCCGCTTGTTTGTAATTATTTTTCTCCTTTCCTGTTAAGGCGAACAAAGACGCGCTCCTTTGACAACTTGCCTAGTGCGTGTGAGCTGGGAAGCTCACTGGCTCCCAACCGTCGCTCCAGTGACCCAAGCCTGAATGAGAAGTGGCAGGACCACCGGCGGTCTCTGGAGCTCAATGTGGCAGTGGGGCCTGAAGGAGGGGAGAACCAGGATGAGGTGCAGCCATATCATGACAGACTGGACTCTGAGATGGATCACAGCAAGCAGCAATCCCAGGGCTCAAATACTGAACGTAGAGAAGAGTCTTCTGTGAACCCAGCAGAAGATACAGCGGAGGAGGCAGAGCTCTCTGTGGCAGTGGGTGTGGCTGAGGGACAAATGGTGAACATCCTTCAGGAAGCCACAAAGGAGGAGGCAGGATGCGACGTGCCAAGAGAGGACCATGCTGATACTGCTCAGGTTTTTAATGCTGTAGACCAGGAGGTGGATGGACATGTAGAGCAGCATCAGATGGTGGATGTCAGTGAGACTGTCATGAAGAGAGACATGTTCGCTAATGGTCAGCTCCCAGAAAATGGTGAGATGACGGCTCAGGAGAACGGTGACTCTTTTTCTGTGCCCACACAGAAGGAAGAGGAACAGGATCAACAGGAAGCCAATGCGTCTCAGAGAACTGAGGACTTGGTGACGGAGACTGTAGAGGAATCTTCTGTACAAGAAGAACTTGCGCATGTACCGAAGGAGTGTAGCACAGGTGAGCCAGAAGAGCCTGCAGCTCATAGAACTATAAATAGTGACTTAATGTATAGGTCACCTGAAAAACAAGGCTTAGATGAGAGAAGCTGCCCTGACTCTGAATCTGACCACAGTGTCCCTGAGTCAGTGGAGTTGGTAGATAAAAGGACCTCCTTGATGGAAAGCTCCACAGAGACTTTAACTGAAGAGGTCTGTGGCAGGGTGGAGCTCCCTGTGCAGCCACCTGTTGGTTTAAACCATCACCTCATGAGTGATGGCAGGAGCCCAGTTCCCTCTTCCAAGAAAGAGAAGGGGCTGGAGACTAGTGAGCATGGCTTGATCAGAACTTTAAGCGAGGGCAGCAAGCGGCCCTCTGTCAGTGCCTTTCAGTCAGTTCGTGCTGACCTTAGCAGGGATGGACTTTGTAATGGGGACAACTCCGAAGGGGAGCCAAGTGGAGCACCTTACTGGGCCAAAGGGAATGTGGAGAGGGCCCCTTTGAGCCGTCAGGTATCCGTAGCAAGCTGCAACTCTCTGATCCTCCACCCACGAGGCAGCTGCTCTCAGCACCGCTGGTGTCATGCCTTGCTAGGCCGGGTCACCATGAGCCCTGAGCAGCCAACTCGCAGCCATCTGGATGACGATGGGCTGACGCTGCACAATGATGCTATCCAGCAAAGACTGAGGCAGATTGAAGCGGGGCACCAGATGGAGGTGGAGACTCTGAAGAAGCAAGTCCAGGAGCTCTGGAGCCGCCTGGAGAGTCAACAGCACATTATCTCCCACCGGATCAACGGAGACATTGGAGATGAAGTGGTAAGCCACTGAAAGTTAACTGACCCTCTGATCTGTTTACAACTTGTAAATGGAAGCGATCCACTTCAGACTGCCCTGCTTACCATTGCCAGTTAAAGTGAACCTTACTGTGATCATCTGTCTCCCTCCATTCAGACCTCAATGACGGACTCTGAGTACAACTTGGACCCAAACTGTTTGTCGCGCTGCAGCACAGAGCTCTTCTCTGAGGCCAGCTGGGAGCAGGTGGACAAGCAGGACACTGAGGTGAGCAGCTGCAGCCATATAAAGACCCTCGTCAGGGAGGGATGGCACAAGGCTCACAAAGCGGTCTTTTAGCAGCATTTATGCAATGCAGAAGAACCTGGATGAGCTGCTCGGTATATGGAAACTGAACTGATACTTTCCCCAAACATTGCAGGTCACCCGCTGGTACCCTGATCATTTGGCAGCCCAGTGTTATGGCTGTGAAAGCAGGTTCTGGCTTGCTACCAGGAAACATCACTGCAGGTGAGAACAGCTTTGTTTTTGCAGAATCTCAGGCCTTCACTCTCAGTTATCACAAATCAATTCTTTCTCTCCTGTTGAGGCCTTTGCTGTTTAGCTCACTCCTCTTCGGGTCAGATGAGCTTCTTGTATGTAGGTTCAGCTGAGGCTGTTCATGCTTGGTACCTGAAGATGAACTTGAGAATCTTTGTCAACCCGTTTGTGACGAGGTTTACTTCCTCTCTATGGACCAAAGCTTAAAATCAGTTTGTGTTGAAAGCCAAAATAAGAGTTTCTCACTTGATGCATTTTTCTCAAAGTATGCATGTCTGTGTCCCTGCACAGACATGTATGGATGATAAACATGATGTAATCTGTGACTGCTCAAAATATTCCAAGGACACACTAAGCAGTACTTGGAACTGGTATAATGTTGGCAGCTATTAATCAGCTATGTCTACTATTAATAAAGCAAAGGGTTTTGTTTTGTGAATTAAAGACTTGTATAGGAGAAATCTGTCTTATACACTTCCTGCCTTGTTTATTTGGATGTTTCCTGGTTCACTGCTGCTGGGGCAGCCAGTCTTATTTCCAGCATCCACATAAAATGCAACAGGTACCACTTAAATGGGCACCATCATTAAACCCTCTAAATAAGGTAATAAATCAGAATAACAGATGGCGTACTTGAATACTGTAGTGTGGGTCTTTCAAAGGAATACCATGTGCCCCTGTTGACATGATGCCCAACTATTCTAAATGCAGCCAATTAAGTGACCCAGATTTGCCTTTTTGATCCAAGTGTTACTCTCTAATGTATGAAATCTTTAGAAAGTCTTTAAGCATGCCCTTTGTGCAAATGTAAGAAGTCTGTACTGTGTGGAAGTAGCCTTCCAAAGAAAGTGTCCTGCACGCTCTCTACACCTGCTGTGGATGAACAGTCAGGATAGTTGCACGATTTAAGGCTTTTGGTCCCAGTATCATGTCTCTCATTCAGGAGAGGAAAGTTATTTTTAAAATTTGAGGACCTAATTTGCATTTCATTTGCCGATGGAATGAGGCGCCACTCTCTGGTTGTCTGTACTATGTCAATCTATAAACAAGAGCCAGGGAGCCAAGTAAACTGTTGATTGGTTGTTTAATTTATTGTAGACGCCCTTTGTTTTGCACCGATGTGTCCACACAAAACTGGGTGGTCAGGTTGATAATCATGTGGTGAATTAGCTCGTGGACACTTCCTCCTGGTGTCATCACTTGCTTTTATACTGCTGACTGCTCTGTATTTCCCTTTTTGTCAGTGGATCACATAAGTCACTCAGAACTTTGAGGTTGAATCTTTTAGGATGTTTAGTTGTAAATGTAATTTGTGTGAATCCTGTGAATGCAACTTAAACACAACACATCTCCATCAGGACTTTTTTTTTTTTTTTTTAAGTGTTATGTTTTTCTCTGCGGTTCAGCAGTACTTATCCATTTTCTGCCCCTCTCCTCCTCTACAGTGGCAGGGAGCCTGTTCAGGAGGTCTGGTGAGATCCGGCTCCCCTGTCCCACCCACCCTCCAGCCTTTTCAACCCAGCATCCTTCAGTTTCCTCCTCATCCTAACCCAATCCCACCTCACCCTTTCCCTTACTCACCTGCTGCATTTGAATCCCCTCATTCTGTTTTGGCAATCAGCAAGTTCTCAGGGAAACCTCTTCATTTCTGAGATGGGTTGATTTGTGTGTGTCCTCCAGCAGTAGCAGTGTGTTTTCATACAGCAGTTTTGAATTGGCTGTGACAGTGAGCATGGTGCTGTCACTCTGTCAGAGGCTGCCCGTTTCATTGGAAAATTTGTAAATCTTTACTAAATTGATCCCTCAGCCTCGACCATCCTAGTATAGCATCACATCAGCACCCTGCCCCTGATTCACCCACAACATTAGGGTTGTAACGATTCTCCAAATCCACCGTGGCACATCTGGAGACCATGGACGTTTGTTACTGCAGATTCTGTCTCTGAACCGTTACACCCCTACACGGCACACACCCTGGCAGCATGCTGCCCCTAACCAACCCTGCATCCCACTTCCCAGCAGCACAGCATGGTGTAAGACACCTCTCAAGCCACTTGGTGGTGCAAAAGGGTAAAGAGTTGGAAGAAAAACAGAATCTAATTCACTTTCTGCTCTGTGTGGTTACAAGCAATTGAAAGGGAGCGCTGTGTGTGTGAGCATGGCCTTACATCAGAATTAGAGCATGGGTGTTTGAAATCTTCAGTGTGACCTGTCTGTCAAGTGATCACAGCAGTGTTTTGAGTTGAATAATCAACATGTTCTGTTTGGAGCACCTCTGCTAAGCGGCATGTAGTGAACATCACAGCAGAGCTGCACTGTAAACTGGATGGGTGGAGTCTGCCCACAACTCTCAAATCATGTTTAAAATAAAAGTTTATCATGCGTCACACATGGTTGAATCATAGATCAACGTCACTTCACCAGGTGTGGGGTTATTTTTATTTTATTTAAATAAGTAGCACCTAAGTCCTGTTTTTAAAATCGGTGTTTAGTATTTCCCTGTGTGGACCTCCTAGATAAGTGAATGTTTGTAGTTTAACATAAACTTGATCCAGATAAGCTAGCCCACACGCCAACTTTATATTTTTTCTTTTTTTTTTCTTCCCCTGAAAGCTTTTAATTTTTTTTTTTTTTTTATATATATATAAACAAAAAACCCAACTCCTCACATCAGTCCAGTTTAAGTAAACTGTTTTAAATGGGGTGTTATTTTCTAAGAATCTACCACAGGGACGCATGGTAACTTGAGGTGTAAAGAATGTGAGAGTCCCCCAAATAACATCTCAGTGTTCCTTGGCAGGAACTGCGGTAACGTGTTCTGTGCCAGCTGTTGCGACCAGAGGATCCCAGTGCCAAGCCAGCAGCTGTTTGAGCCCAGTCGCGTCTGTAAGACCTGCTACAGCAATCTCCAGCATGGCTCAGCTACCCTGGAGCTGGAGAAGCCCATTACAGCCAGCTCCAACTGAGGTCCAGAGGACCAGGACAGACGGGAGTCGGGTTGAGCTGCAAGTCGCTGATGCGGAAGCACTGCTGAAGAGCACAGGAGCTAAAGAATGTCCCACCAACTTTGTGAGTGCTGCTGCACTTTGGAGTGTGAGTGTATGTGTGAAAGAGAAGCTGAGTGGCATGTTGGTGAGATGGGACTGCGCACAAAGGAATGAAACTGGACATCCTGGTGCCTTGGACCAGGCAGGCAGAGGACATTGTCTCACTGTATTTGCTGAAGTCTCCTGGAGGACTTTGGTCTGTGAAAGATTCTCCTGAAGATCCTGAAAAAAAAAATGATAAAGGTTTCTCATCTCCTAGCCTGGAGCATGGACTCATCTCTGCAGGGTGTTCTGACATCCTGGCAATCACGAGACTGTCCCTCAGCAAGCCAATGTCTCAGTGAAAGATTAAAGGAACAATTCATCCAGATCACCAGAGGAGATGGTAGTCCTATTCCCTCACTTCTATGGTACCAACAATCCAGCAAAATTTATTATGATCCGACCTTATCTGAGATTTCTGCTGCCAATTAGTCTGCAGGTCATGTTATCAGTTCAGCATATTTTTGTGTAACTTGTTAATGCTGTAAGGTTGGGCTGTTTTTACCAGAAAACTTGGTTACATATTCAAACAGTCCAAAATGAAACCTAAACACTTTTATATCTGAATACATGTAACAAGCAAATTTGAGAAGCCTGATCCAGTGTGAGATTCATCCCCCAATCAAACGACCAACTTTGCAATGCTACATTTGCAGGTATGATTTCCACATTAAAATAAGACTGATCTGACTGAGAGGCACATACCCATTGAACCTTTTACACTTTAGAATTGTCCTAAAAGTGCAGGAAACTAGGTTTTAAAATTACTAATACTTCCGGCTATGTAGCTCAGAATCTCGTTTAAAAATGCTGCTTTCTGATGGTAATGACTTGATAACATGACCGCAGACTGATCAGTTAGTAATAAACTACATGACGTCCTCTGTGGAAAAAACTGACTCCATGCTTTTCAGACATTGGTTGATCATCAGCTAAAGTGACTGAAGTGATAGTATCCTATTTAAAGATGGGTCACTTAAATATTGATGTTCCCCTCTGCTCAAGAACCTCTGTAAGCAGGTGATATTTACCATACATGCATTTGTATTGTCACCATCAACTAGTAATGGCACACTTGGGAATATTTGTTCCTCTCTACCATTGTGTGCAAGAGCTCAGTACATTTGAAAACTCCATTCCTCCCTCTCCTGGACTGGGAATGCTGAAGTGCATCATATTCCAAATTAAACCAGAGTGCCTAAGAAGCTTGTTTAGGCTCCATATATTCAGACTTGTTGAGAGTGAGGCAAGTTTTGCCATTTTGACTTGGTAAGAGTGCTGTGAGGATGCTTGCATACACTCGGTCACATGTTCAGTCTAAAGGAGCGCTTGTCTGAAAAGTGTGTAAAACAGTGAAGTGTATCTCTTAAAGAAACTGGCCGCAGCCTTTGTTTGCAGTGTCATTACTCTGGATAACTGGGTGAATTGAGCCTTTAACTTTCTGTGGGCCGAGTCTCAACTGTGCTTGCTTTGTTTGGGTGAGCTTTTAAGCAGCTTTTCAGAAGAGACGCACAAATGTGGTGGCAAACAAGTGATGTACAAATCAAAAAGCCCTTGATGCTTTGTGAACATCACATTTAGTTATGGTTGAGATTCAGTCCAGAGTACAGAAAGGAGGCTGGACTCCTGGAGTTTGTGAATTTGTAAAATTCTGTGCTGTTCACATATTTAAATGCACTTTTTTTTTCTTTCTTTTTTTTTTTTTCCCCCTTTCTAATTGCTTTTTTAAATTTTTCCAGTAGTTTGGCATCCTTATCCTGATCACGGTGAGGATGGTGAATCATTTTGTGTTTGAAGCCCCCGTGGAGACAAGTCATGCAGCAAGTTAGTGAGAGGAAAAGGCTTGTGGCTATTTGGTCTTTTAACAGCTCGTGCTGCGCTGCTCCTCCATACCAACAGACTGTTTATTACTCATGTGCAGGGAGCACTCACTGTGAGACTCTGCTGATTTCAGGCTTTGGCTTTTTGTTTCAAAGCATTAACATCACACAGGTTTGGCCGATAGACCTGCATCAATACCGACGTTTTGTTTTCAGTTTGTCTGCCGTGGACAAACTGAAGCACACGACTGTGCGGCCAACTGCTGCCAAAAGATCCAGTTTTGTTTTACCCAGCAGGCACTGGGACGGAACAACCTGTTTTGTTTTGTTTTTCTTCTCCCCTCAGTCCTCTGGTACTAATCAGACGGGTGTAAAGCTCACAACAAGACATCTTTTTATCTATGTGTGTATATATATATTTTTTTTTTTCAGGTGGCTGTCAGCCACTACGAAACAAATTCCACTTTGTCTAAATCGGAGGAGCACAGCAGCAGTAGAAAGGGCTTTCTGCATTTCCCGGGTCTGTAACGCCACATGAAATCTGTCAAAGCATCGCTGAGACGCCTGCTCAGCCTCACACCCATTCACAAACTACTTGTGCACACACAGACACAACTTTTGTACAGTAAATGAGAGGAATAATATATTCAGATACCTACATAGCATTTAAGAAAATGTATAGAATCTTTGAATAGTGGCACTTAATTAGTCACCAAAGTTTTTTTCTTCTTTTTGAAATTGCATAAAATACCTATATTTTGCAATCTGTTTAAGGCAGTTTGTTTTGTTTTTATGAATAAATGGAGAAGCAGGGTGACCTGATTTGATGCTGTAATGGTTCTCTCTCCTCCCCCTACTTGGATTTTATTTATTGATATTTGTATTGTTGACTTGCTGTTAAAACTCCAGTTAACTCAGTTTTTGCCACAGGATAATCAGAAACGCAGACTGAGCGGTGGTTCTGAACTTTGGCTACAGCATCCCGTCAGAATATTTTGTGTTGGCCAATCACAGCATGTGTGGATGTAAAGATTTCAGCATTATGAGGGGGTGAGCAGTCAAAGGTAGCCAACGAGATGTCTATGCACTGAGTGAACAGTGGTCCAAAACAAGCAGCCTGAACCCAAAATGAAGCCCTGCCCCCTTTAAAGCTCTCATACATTTATACCATTCACACCCATCTACAAACACTACCTCTACTTGCATCCACACTTGTTCATGTAGACACACATACATTCACATACTGAGCTTCTAGTTGCTGAGTGACTCTTGCTTTTCAGATTTCCAGCGCGAATGGGTTGTTGTTGTGTTGCAAATCTTTTTGTAAACCCCTCCCCTGATTACTGTTCAGCTGGAACATTTAAAGGTACAGCACAGAAGCGTAGACTAGGTTGATAATCTTTGTTCAGACTGCCGCTCTCTATTCCCCATGATCCAGCTCGCTGTGTCAGATGGCTGCTGTAGATATAAACACAGCAAGTTTTGGACTAAGGGAGGAAACACAGACATTTAACTGTGATTGACAACCTGATGCTACTTAATTATCCTAAAGCTGTTTGACTGAGCCCATTCCTGTCACTTCCTGTTGGATTTGTGCATGATGCTGAGTTGAGATTGTTGCCATCTGGTGGTGGAGCTGCTGTTTTAGGTAGTCAAAACAACCGGCTTAAAGTGTGTGCTTTTTAATGTCGACCTCCTGTGGAAGTGTGTTTAATTTGACAGCCTGACCTTTAGTCTTTCAAAGAGAACTGAAATATATTATTTTGGCCCTCTCGCGAAAGATGAGTCAATTCCACAAACTACATCTGATGGCAACAAAATGGAGCAATTGTGTCCAAATAGACAATTTATTATTTTAAGACTCCACACTCCCTTGTGAAGCCAAAGCTTTTTGACCTTCCCCGCATTGACGACCAGCAGCGTGAGTTCCCTTTTTCGAGTTTCACCACAGTCACAGGGACGTCTTGTTAAACAATCCATGAATGTGAATGGTCTCACGGGAGAGGAAAGGCTGTTTATTTGCACATGACATTAAGTAAACACTGCCACAGGGTGCATCTGAGTAAAGTGAGACTGAAAGTGTGCTTTTCAGTATTGCAACAGCATGCTGGAGTTATGGACAGATCTGTGTGTGGGAGGGGCTGGTAATGTGGGCTTCAGTTAACGTTGCTGTGTCCCCACCCCCAGTATGCATATGTTGGGGTTTTGTTTTTTCCACTCACGCTGACTTGCTTTTAGAGGCATCACTGCAATGGCCCAGTAGTCACATGAGGTGTGAGTGTATAAATGCGTCAAGCATTTCAAGCATTAGTGTGACTGAGTGTCTCTTTGGTGGAGCCTGGTGCCAAGCAGTTTTTATTACGGGTCTCTCACAAAGGGATCACTCGTGCTTTTTCTTCTTCCTCTCTCACCCCCTCTGTTAAGCACTTTGAACCTTCTCATGTCTGTCGAGTGTATGGCTGTACATAGCAAATTCCTGTAACAACAAGTGCTCCTTGTTCAGTCTGAATATTTTGTTCTGTTTTGGATTTCCTTTTAAAGAGAATTACATTGTTGTAGAATTAAAGAAATAAACTAGAAGATGAATCTGTTGTGACTGTTTGCTTGCTAGATGATACCTGCTTTCACTGACACAACTTGCTGTGGTGGAGAATCTGCAACTGAGAGCGCACAAAGAAGAAAACAGACACTAGAATCATGTTTAATGCGTGTACTGGTATACAGCTCTAAAAATCAAGAAAATCTTAAGTTACACTGTCTAACATCAATTTCTACTTATAGAATGCAAATCCAAGTGAGTACATGACAGAAAAGAACAACCAAGAGAATCGATCAAAAAGCGACAGTGCTGCTCTAAGTTAGTCATGCTCACTGATGTGATGAGTGGGGGGTGGTCTTGCTGCCTCTAAAGAAACGATACAAGCAAGTGATGACCCCTGACGGTTACTAGACTTCATATCACTGCACAGAAACGGGACATCTGTACCATAATCGGCAGCAGCGGACTAAGAGCAAGCTGAGGCGCTTTGAGCCAGCCTGACAGCACGGCGTCCGGCATCAGAGGCAGAGCTGCGTGTTTCTTTCTTAGGTTTGCTAAAAACAACACGAGGAACACTTGGAGCGAAACACTGCTTAATAATTGTTTTACAAAGTATGGCCGGACAACGACGGTCGAAGCACTCTTATGCAGTTATATATCAAAGGCTATTCAGGCAAGAAGACCACACGGTTGATCTGGTCGCGTAACAAAAATGAGCTTTTAAACTCCTGATCAAATCCAGTCTTGTGTGCAAAGTCTTGCCTCCTCAGATCTCCCTTCCGTTAGTGAGCTATGAAAGTAATTCAGTGTCAGTTTAATTCTCTTAACGGAGAAAAAACCCTGTGATATTTCAGATTCTTATGTAAGGTTGATATTGTACGTCCTAGCCAGCGACAGCGTTAATCTCCCTGCAACATCTTTAGAAACTCATTTTTTAAAAAAAATAGACATGGCTTTACCAGCCGACTCTTCCCTTTTATCTATAAAAACTCCGACAGCAATATTTACAACTTTGAGGAGATAGAAAGTAGCTTCTGTAGATCAGCGTAGGTTCCCTGCCACCAAATCTACTGTGGGATAACTCCCATAAAAGCACGTGTCAAGAGGATTGTCACAGGAGACGTCTCCCGTTGCAGGTTTTTGTGAGGTTGAACGAGGAACTGACGCTGCACTATGTACAGGCAGTGTGCGTGCGTGTGTGTGTGTGTGTGTGTGTGTGTGTGCGCGCGTGCGCTTGCACTCAGGGTGGAATAAGGGCTTTTGCAGTTGGTTCTCTACAACCTCCAGTCAGGAGCAGCAAGTGGACTCACACTGACGACTGATCCCACACCTGCAAACACAGATTAAGAGCAAAGGTCAAAGCGTGTCACTGTGGCTTAAACATCATGAATAGTTTGGTGTTGTCTGTATTTACTGAAGAGCTGCAGCATCAGTTGTGAAACTGAAGGTGAGTGGCCTTACTGGATATGTATTTAAATGAATCGTACAAACATGATTTACTGAAGTTTACAGCAAACTGCTAAATTTAACAATAAAGCTTGTCTTTTGCACCTGATCGCTGCTGCTAGTAATATTTATTTGGAACAGCAGGAAGGAAGCAGGGAATCCCAGTACAAGGTGCATATTATAGGGTTTTTT
>NW_005187573.1:459411-469631 GCF_000239375.1 Pundamilia nyererei | reverse complement strand
GATCCTTTTCCTGATGCTGGGCAGTGACGCAGCTTTTAAATTCACGTGGCTTTCTCCCAGTCTTACTGAACCCAGCGCTTAAAGCACAAACGCATTCATGTAGTATTTCTCTGCATCCCCACACATCAGCTGTTTTGCCTTTAGCCTGTGTTGTGTATTTCACCTATAGTTCAGCACTTCATCTGCAGACAGTAACTTGTTAGATATGGAAAAAGATATCCAGCCTATTTAATTCACTCATTCATTTCAATTCAGTTTTATTGACAGACCCTATAACGATTAGCCTTCCTCATAGCACACGCATGTGTACACCAGTCTGCAGAGTCACTGTGTTAAAATCAAAATAACCTACTGTGTGTGTGGTTATGTGCACAAATGTATCTGTGCTGAGACAGAGGTTTGTAAAAAAAAAAAAAAATCTAGAGTCTGAAACTCCAGCAGCAACACTGCAGCACAAAGACTTTCAAGTAACTTAAAGAAGTCCAGACGCTTTTCTTTGCAAGCTCCTTTGACTACGATGACCTGGATGACTGAGAACCTTCACAGACTTGCAGCATAAAGAGCAAGGTTTTTTCTTGCAGTCTTCACCAGGATGACCTCAAGCATGCTGACTAAGCAGTAAGTTTGCTCTTTATAGCACAAGCGCTGCTGGAGCTTGAGCCTCTTCAGAAGACTTTGTGAAAGCGCAACAGTTTCCACACTTTACAGATATAAACTGTATTTTTCTGCACATTGACAGAAATAACCGGGGAGAAGACATCGGGAGACATGTCAGAATGATGTATCCACATTCAGCAGAACAGCTTTGTGTTGCCATATCAAGAATAGGACTGTTTCTGTCTGTGATCAAATCCAAGGCAGAACACACTCATTAAATATTTGGATGCCCTTTCTACCAGAAGGGCTGCTTGATTTTGTTCATAATAATCCTTAGCGCATCCACAGGCCGACTGGAAACTCCTGCATACCTTGTTAACAGGTGCGAGCTGGGTTCGGACAGAACCAGCGTGGAGTCGACTGCTGTCTCCGAATCTTCCAGGAGACCTCTCCCTGCGGCTGTCCAACACCCTGCCCGGTGACTTCTCCCGGTCCAGAGGCCGGGCAGGAGACTTGTCTCTTCTGAACTCTGTGCGGCCCTCCCGATAACGATGTGGGGTGCTCGGCTCCCGATGCAAGCCGTCATGGCTGCCGGGGCCTGAGGTCAGACGCTTAGAGATGTGCTCTGTGTAGGTGGGTGGACACCGCTTACTGGGACTACTGTTAACAACAAAAACACACCATGGATGGTAGCAGGCATAGCAAAGCCAACCTTCCAGTGATTTTTAGCAGACAATACAAGCGCTCAGGAGGTTTTAGGTGATTTGTTTTGTGTTTGAATGTTTAACTCACTCCGACTGTCACTGAAATATTTTTTTTCTTTGTTTAAACTGGATTAAAGTGAGCAAACATGAGAGTGAACTGACCCTCGACTGGACCCGGTCCTCTGGAGCTCCCCAGACTCTCTGATCAGACTTCCCTTACAGCAGATGACCCGCAGTTTGTTCTGGTAGGAGGAGGCGAGGTAAATTGCCCCAGAGGAAATAGCTGGGCCCAGGTAACGTGGATTTGGAATATCTAGGTGTGCCAGCACTGTAGGACTGGAAGAAAAGACCAAATTGAGGGAAATGCAGCTGAGAAGTAAACTCAACGAGTGTAAGATGTGGCACAAAGAGGCCACTGTGTCTCACCCCAGAGCAGCGTGCCCCTGCACCTCGATGACATCCAAGGAGTTGAAGTAGGTGACAAACAGGTAGGGCTCTCTGTAGGCTGCAACAGACGACACACAATTATTTAGTTATTTAGTGGATTTGGTACAGTTAATGGTGTTTTTTTTTTTTTTTTAAATCCAATGCGAGAATTAAGATGAAAGAAACAGCAGTTACCAAACGACAGAGGCAAACGGCTCCACTTGATTTCCTCAGTGCGGCTTCTTCGTCCATACGAGTCCACGAACACTCCAAACTCTGCCACAGAAACATTTGCTGCACTCTTCATCATACTCTTACAGACAAAACACTGTGTGCAGACAGCAGTATTTTAAGCACACTTTTATAATATAATAGCTTTAATCCCCAAAAATGTTATTCAGCTTATATACCCAGATTAGCATTTATTATTTATAGATGTATACCTAGAATAGACATTTAGAATCAGTAACCTATCCCCAGTAAGTACATGTCTTTGGAGTGTCGGAGTGGTAACCACTATGCAACGAGTGCATTAAAAATCCTGGGACACTAACAGTTTGTGCTTCTGAAACTGCAGTACTACTAGCACAACAGGATGCATGTGTAAAACACATTCACCCAGCTGAAAATGTAAAACAGTTGGAGCCTGAAACATGTTTCGATCTAGCCAGGTTAGAAGAAAAACCCCTTCTGTTGCACTGACTTGGTTAATCGTATCTCATGAGCTCATGGAGCTCAGTTCCTATGGATTTACCGTGAAAACACAGAAGATATTCCTCCTTCTGCATGCTGCTGGCCACCTGCATGATGGCGATGGGAAAACTGTGAGACGAGGCTGCAAACACAGCCGGGGCCAACGAAACGTCGTTCTTGTCCAAGAATTCTGCAGCGGAAAAAGCTGAGGTTAAAAGCCACACAGTGATCCAACAACCGTAAAATATCATCCTGTGACTGGCTGGTAACTGATTTGATCCTGGAAGCATTAAAGGCATAAAGAAGTACTGCACCCTCAAGTACAAATTGCTTCATTTCAATCTCGTAGAACTTGTTTGTGCCGATGATGATGCTGTAACTGGTCAGATGGATGCAGCTGCAGGGCTCCAGAGTTTCAATTTCCTGTGAGGTAAAGAATTAGGTGGTGAGGGAAAGCCAGTACTTTGAAGCACATCTAGTAGTAGAAAATGTTTTGAAGGTAGAAGATTTATCCACTTTAAAACCAAACGTTACCTTTGTTTGGTCAAAAGAAAAAAAGCATGACATACTTTCAACAGTATAACAGACTGTACTGTGTCATACTCACCTTACGAATGCAGTATTTGCTAAGATTTTCATTGTAGCGCAGAATGGTTATTTTGTTTGGCATTGCAGCACATATACAAGGCGTGTTGTCTATCTGTAAAGAGAATGCACATGCTCGTACGAACGGTCACATTTCAACCATGAAAACAGCATTCATGCAAAGACAGAAGAACTACCTTTCCTGCAGCAAACAGATGGCAGCCTTTCACAGTCTCAAAGATGTATGGAGCCAGTTCAGACTGGCTAGGCAGGTGGGACTGGGCCAGAGACTGCTTCACTCTTTTAATCTCCACCAGACACAGCGCTCGCTCATCCCCTGCAGCACACAGACATTACACATAGCTTGTTCAAGGATAAAGACATTAGTCACTTTTAAGCCACCCTGCTGTCTTGTGTAACAAGATATTTACAAGTTTCTCCAAAGTTATTAGTATGGCAGACCAACCTTTCAGTTTAAATGATGCATAATAATTGCACTTCATCAGTTATGCCAATTATTTGTAATGGCAGCAGATATTGACCTTTTGATTTACGACCGACGCTGTGACTGTCTCAGCGAATGAAAATCTAGAGTCGACTCCTGCTGCTCAGCAGACATTTATTTTCTACTGAAAATACCAAAGCTGGGCCTCTCACCAACAATCATCAGCAGTTTCTCCTGCTCTTTGATGATGTAGATCTGAAAGACTGACCCCAGGCCAGGAATGTGAGTCAGGGAGTTCTTGATAACATTCAGCGCATACAGCCCCTCTTCAGAGCCCACCAGAACGATCTGCGGCACAGCAGCGAAACACAAAAAAACCATAAATATTCAGGTGAACGTGGTGACATTTCAAACTGGAGCAACATGCGGCAAATCCTGGCAGAGAGCCCCGAGCATCTGCTCCATCGTTCTTCTCCTGAATACACCTGCAACTGCAGATCATGTCATTTTCTACTGCTTAAAATGCACAATTAAGAAGTAAACATATTTTCTAATAAATATATATGTAGTTACATATGAATATCATTTTATAGCATATAAAACATGTTCCTACCTGATCTGTGAGCGGAAGGGTGCAGTTAATGTCCAGCCTGTCATCTCCCTCCAGCTTCAGCAGAGAGTTTCCCAGCAGCTTCTGAAAGAACAGAGAGGGGTGAAGGGTCAGCTGGATCACGACCTCCACGTGACCTTGGGTAGGAGGGAACAGAGGAGCAGGACGGGAGGGGCTGGATGGTTGGAGGACTGGGTTCAGAATCACAGTGTCAGACGTGGGACCAAGTCACAAGCGGTCTTCAGCTTCAGGTCACGGATAGAAAGTTATACTTGTTAGACCTTTAATAGCACGCTGTTTTATTCAGAGGCTCTACAGTACCAACGAAACGATTCTTTCATTTGTAATAAAGTAATTTTGTACCACTTGTCAGCATTAAAGGGAATAAAAGATACTTTTAATAAACATTAGCGACTCCTACGAAGCTGAGAACAAGATTTTACATTCGAAATGAATAAATGAAGTAAATATTTTGCCAGTGGTCAAGTACAGATTGCAAAAACGTAATGTTTACACAAATGATCAGAGTGAAAGGATCAAAGTCTACAAGCTCTACTGCGTTTAAACAAGAGTCATCATTAACACTAATCAGCATCACCGCCGGCTTCCTCATTACTGAGTCAGTGTTCCAGCTCATACGCTGCTGATATCTTCTACACATATACAACAGAATCAGATACATACAGCTGCAAGCTGAGATGAGCGGGTCAAGCAGATTAGGACAGTCGCCATAGCAACTTAAACTATTAATATTAAAAGGTGGCAATTGAGTCTGATAGGAATTTGAACTCCTTTAGGGATTGGGTAGAAGTACAGTAGCAAGCTTTAGGCCTCACTCGCCTGTGTACCCAATCAGCATCTGTGCTGATTTATATGGATGACAGATGTACTAAGCTCATGTCCATCACATTCATAGTGCTTATACAATTTCAGTGATTGGTCTATAAATAGAGTAAATTATGAAAAATGAGCATTGCCGTTTACAGAGTCAGCCATAAAGTGACTTCAGATGAACTCCATGACTGACACATGAGGTTTCACTCGTCGTTTCACTCATATCAACCTGAATTTACAAGTTAATGAGGATGAGAAAAAATTACTTGGACAACATTAGTTTCATGTAATTTTAATATTACCACATTCAGCTCTGGATCTTGTCGTTGCTTTTTTCTTTTAAAGATTAGTAAGAATATGACTTGCGTCTCTTGGTTAAGTCAAGTGACTTGAGTCCCAGCCTCAGAGGAGTGTGCAGAAAGGGCAGAGGTAACAACGCAGACAAGTACACAAACAGGTAAAACTCGGCAGTGCGGTCCCTGCTCCTCCGGACAGGACAGCTGCAGAGATTCAACCCAAAGATGATCAGACATCTTGGCGAATATTTGTGTACTGTGGTTAGAAAAAAGGACATCGGAGACAGGGAAGAATATTTGAGAGTTTGTTCAGGATACAGCAAAGGATAGTGAAAGTGAGAAGTGGTCACAGCAAGTGAAGTGACAGCAGGGTGGGGGGCAGGTGACAGCCAACGAAATGACAGACTCATGCACTACAGCGTGCCTGGTGTAGGATGTGCAGTGCTCGTGTGTGTCAAAATGTCTCGTGTCTAACTGTTTACCTGGACCAGTGGAGACAGAACCATTTGTCTTTTGGACACAGCAGCCTATGTGTGCAGTGACACATGGGTAGGAATAGAGCAAATCGACAAAACACGCCCATATGCCGGACATACAATGTGTCACGATGAAAAAGCAACAAACACAGGCGAGAGAGACAAAGAGAGAGGAGAGAAAGAGAAAAGAAGAGAGAAGAAAGGGACAATTAATGACGCATGTAAGCGAAACTACCCGTTAAACTTTAAGCTCGAAACCTACGTCTTAAATAGTCTACGGAGGGGAAATCTGCTCATGGTGAACAGCACCAACACAGTCAAATATCATGTTTACGACCACAGACGCGACAGCTGTGACCACGGCCGGATATGAATTGAGTCAGGAGACATTAAAGACAGAGAGCGAGCTGCCCCGGGTTGCGTTCGCCTGCTCTGGAGATACTCACTGCGTCAGCCTCTGCCTTCTCCCGGGAGGCTCGGCCCGCAGCCACCACAGACTCCATCACAGCCACCCAGCGCTGTTTGTCTGGGAAACTGGGAGCCATGAAGTAAACAGCCTGACCAGGCCAACAGGGAGTGTGACACCGTGACTCCAGCTTTAGGACATAAGGAACATCTGACACACAGAGAGAATAAAGTATGACACGACTTCAAATGATTAATATTTGACAGACTTTTGAACAACATTGGGAAGGCAAAGGCTGCCTGGTACACTTCACATCTACCTGACTTGGCAGTGTTTGGTAGTTCAGATGCTCCCACTGCTCCATGAACCACCACCTCCCCATCTGACAGACACAGATCAAACTCCTCCAGTGGTTTCACTGAGTCTGAGCAACACACATAAGGAGATTCATAAGCACTGGTGCCCACTCTAATAACTTTCCATCTATCTAAAAATCCAGACAGCTAAACATGTCACCTTCTCTGGGCTCTATCTCATAGATGGATATTTTAGTCCCATCCAGGACCACATATTTCCTCTCCCAGCCCTGGCCTCGTTTGCCATTCCTGCAAAAACACAAGACGACAACAATACCACTGTGAAGACAGATGAGTGGATTTTACCAGACGGAGTATTATTGTGAGGGCCTATGAGGAGTTGTTCTCAGTAACATCAGGCCACCTGATCAGTTAGAGGACATGGGTGCAGATGTCACACAGTGGAAATTTGTATTTATCCTGTATATTGTTTTTATTCTGATTTTTAGTGTTTATTTATGAGTGTCGTTTTATTTGCATGGTTTTATTCTGTTTCTATTGCATGGTTTTTAGTGTTTTATGTGACATAGTTTTTAATCCACTGTGGACTGGCTACACATGGGACAAATTAGCTGATCGGGACCACCTGCTGAGGCAGGGGTGTGTCCAGAGGTGGCCTATCAGCTGTGTAAAGACCTTTTAAAAGCAGGCTAGCTGAGCACTGAAGGAGAGAGGCCCCAGACTGGGAAGTTAATGCTAGATGGCCAGCGTGACCCGGCGACCCAGCGACCCAGTCCTGACCTCATGGAATGGCAACAGTAGGAGACAACGCGTGTGATTGGCAGCAGGGCAGAGGTTTACCTGCATTTGTGAGTAGGGTCTCTACTGTTGTTTACTGGGTGCAGCTGGGTTGGGAGAAGGTCGCCATGGCCACGAGCCACGGCCGCTTCTGGAACCATTATTCTGGCCCCTGTTTGTCATTTTACAGGACACCGACGCAAGGGGAGCTGTGGCGGTGGTCGCATGATGGATTCGGGTGCAGAACGCAAGCTGGGCTGGGATATGATGGGCCAGTGGAAGGACAAGAAGATGGGAGGCTCTTCCTTGTCTGCGGAAGACGGGGCTGGCGTGAACTCTGCTCTAAAGCTGGAATTCCTGGCCTGCTGATGGACCCATAATGAACATGTGGCATAATTATAGCAGGGGTTTTTTAGTGAATGTAGAAAATGGTAGTTTTACGGGTTTTAGGATTGTTTTACTAGATTGACAACATTTTATTATGTACATTTTAAGGATGTTTTATTTGTGCTCCCTGGTCTAGTAATAAACTGTTTCTGATCAGAATGTCCTGCTTCATCTCTGTGCCCTGGGTATCTGACTCGCTTGCTCCCCCTTGTATTTTAAAGAATCTTTCTTTTTAGCAGGACATTCTGGCGCGACTGCTTTAGTGTTCCCCGTGTGTTACACATATAGCTCCCTCACTGTAGAATGACAGACTCCATATTGTATGGAAATGTATGTAACTCGTGGCCCTTCCCAGATTGGCAGGTACTAACGATTGCTTCTTTAAGATCATCACTGATGTCTTTCCTCCTTGACACTGTAACACACACCCAAATGTTCCAAAACTTCTGCTTTTACAGCTGTGAGCATGTGAGTTGCTCTCGCTTGTTGACCATCAATTAATCAATATATGTGATTAGCAGCAGCTGGCTGCTACGTTCCCTCGTAATTGAGTACAGGTGGACTTTGTTTTTCCACACACTGTTTCTGCATATTGGCTGAACTATTGTTTGATTTATTACGTTTTTGTTAATGATGTATACAATATGTAAATCCCCTAATTTAGTATTTACTTAACTAGAAGATCTGCTAAAGACCAGGTGAGTCCTGAGATAACTTTGCCGTCTTGGGTGTCATTTCTTTTTCACATGACTGTACGTACGAAACATCAGATGTATAAAATGCTGTGTGATGTATCCACTCTTGTTGTCTTTTTTAATTTTTAAAGCTGTTTGTACGGACACTCCTTGTTTGTAAATCTCTACCGTTGTGAAATGTAACACATGTGGATGAAAAGATCAGATGCTCAGATAAAATCACTGTTTGTAAACATGGCATTAAGAAAACAATAAAGAAGAAGCCAAATACACAGTAACACAAAGTGAAACTGAGAACTGGAGAATTACAGAAAAAAAGGCAAAAAAAAAGTTTGGAAATTTGTACTTTTACTACTACTAATATTCAAAATATAGGGTTGATATTTATCAGACACTATAATGCTCTAATTTGTCAGTTTTTGTTAAATCGTGTCTCACATTCATCTCCATCTCACTGCTGGAGGTTTAACTCACTTAAAAAACGGGTATATGTGAAGTCTGCACATTAGAACTGCAGATTTATGTGCAGCTGTTTCGGCAGGTGATGTGTAGGACGGTCTTGATATATAATAATGCAAGTGAGCAAAGACTGAGTCAGACACCACTGTGTCCACAGCTAACCTGGGCTGTTTCATCCAGCCCTCCAAGTGCATGTGTCCGCCGGCCTCTTTCAGCTGCTGGCCCGGAGCGCTGCTCTTATCTCGACACAGGCCCTCAGACAGATGCAGGGAGCAGTCACTGGACATCCCGCATGTGGCTGGAAGGCAGGGGGAGCATTTCGGGTGGCACAATGCATGGCATTCTGAGGAGAGAGCAGAGCGACACTACTGACACCGCCAGTCTAAAAGGAGAGCGTGTTAACACTATCAGCATAAGGAGAATGCACAGTAGGTTTATCTGTCCATAAAAATGCTCTCTTCTTGTGAGAAAAGCTTGTGTTTGCCAACTGTTAAACATCTGCAAACCGTCAAAGACTGAACATTTTGTATATGTGTTCACTGATGTAAAGATTTAAAGATGAAATGCTGCTATTAAAACCCAGAATGATGACTTTCATTGTAAAACGGAAAACTTCAAAACACAGACAGAAAGGCTAATGTCAACTTTGGTCTTATCACAGTTTTTCTGAATTGGTAAAACACTAAACTCCATTCTCTAAGACATCAAACAGTCTTTTGGCCAAACCTTAAACACGGTTCAGGTACTTAGACACGATTTGCAAAACTCATACACTCTGTTTTTCAAAACCTTAAACATATCCTTAGTCACTAAACACATTTCACATGTGTGTTGCAAAACTGTAAACACTGGCAGCAAAATGTGAACACAACTTCAACACAGCTGTCATCTTTTACACACAGCAACTCACAGCTGAACACACATGTTTCTAATGATGTGATCAGACCCTCTGCAAGACTTAAAGATCTACGATATCAGTATGTGCGAGTGTAACCTGTAACCAGCGACTCTTCCAGTACAGTTCTGTGCCCATAGGCCTACTCTTACTGTTGGCTAGGTTGTTACAGATGGTACTCTTGCAGTACTGTAGACTATATTGTAATAGTGCACATATATCTGGAGTGTATATACTGTAAATACACTATTTCATTAGTCTGTCTTTCTGTATCACTACTTATCTATTATCTATTATACAGAGTGTTTGAAATGGATTCCATGGAAACCTCCATGAGATATATTTTGAAAGATGAATCAGGGTTCAGTCTGGCAAATAGAAGACGGAGAGACAGCAACATACATTTTTTCTCAATTGTTTCCACACATTTCCTGAAAACATCCCTCATATTGTCAGAACTCTGCACACAAATAAAAAAAACACACACACAACGAGCAAAACCCTTCAATTCTCCTGCAAAATGAAACTTTACATTCAAAACAATGTAATTTCTTGTCAAAATGGCGTTTTGTTTTCAAATGACACACAAACCATCACATGAATAGACATTTATAAGAA